>NC_142744.1:5792500-5967500 GCF_051943395.1 Hippocampus bargibanti | reverse complement strand
GTACCGCTTATTACGATACTATTTCTATGAACGCAAGGAGAAAATTACATGCAAACAGGCGGATATATCGATAGTCCCGGTTATATCGATATTTTTTCGGACTCCCGAGAATATCGATATAACGAGACTTTACTGTACTTATATAGACCTTAAACATACTTATATAAGCCTTAAACATACATTCCATACAAAATATAGCACTGAAGCAACTTACGAACAAACCCGTTGGAAAGTTGCGGAGCGTCTGTATAGCGACTTGGGTATCTTGTGCTGTTGGAATGCATCATGAGGATAGGTTATCGCTTAGAACATTGGCCTCAATGCGTCCCACGGTGCATTTTGAAACCCTGTCAACAAAATATCCCATGATGCATTGCGTCGACACAGGAAAAGCATGATTCTGAACGTAGCGGCTACTCCCTAATTGCGACATCGTCCACTATACAATACAATACAGATGCTCCCCTACTTATGAACATTCGAGTTACGAATAACAGTCCATATGAACATTTTTGTAGTAACATATGTAGTATTCGCTCCAGTTGTACATGTACACATCTTTATAGAACATAATATTTTATTAAATGTTTATTTTTCAGTACAAACCAATACAGGTTACTTATGCAAGCATACTTACTGTATATAAACCAGACGCTCCCCAACTTATGAACATTTGAGATTTGACAAAACGGCACATACGAACATTTTTGCGGGTACAGTATGTCGAAAAATGTTCGGACAGAGCTGCTGTAAGTTAGATTTTGTATTGCGCGCCTTTTTCCGGCCGAGCCCGCTTACGATTGGCTGCATAGAGGATGTGGGTGGGGAGAAAATCCCTCTTCCCAGTTGGCGCTCCAGGAAGAGGCGATGCATAACAAAAATTAATGGCTGCTGGCACATCATTCAGTAATTACGTCCCAGCAGCTTCCTGAAGACCCAAGGATGCATGTCGTCATACTACAGTCGGTGTAAATTTATTTTACAACTGTTAGAGCGTCTGTGTTTTATACTTCCCCGTTCAGTGTTTGACTTCAACATACATTCCATACAAAATATAGCACTGAAGCAACTAACGAACATATTCACCTTACCAACGACCGCTCAGAACCTGTCTCGTTCTAAGTTGGGGAGCGTCTGTACATATTGATTCATATAGCGCTTTAACAACAGCTGAAGCAGTAACAAAACGCTAAACATGGACAACTATCATTCACTATATAAGCATCCCTATTCAGTGACTCTTTCTGGATGTCCGCATAGTAAATAAACCATCCACACAACATATTTACAGATGTCTAAAATGGTTGCCGATGGCATGACCAGACTCCAGCTCCCTTTTTTGTCCCCCCCCCCCCCCCTGCTCCGACCCGAACAGAACCCTCCGCAGTGGCGGCAAGAACAGATGACGAGCGGCAGGATGAGAGGGATGAAACAAGGGACGCGGCACATCAGAGGAAATCGGCCCGTGTGAAGAGGGTGCCAATTGGTTTTGTGTTGAGGCCGTGCGCGTTTGCCAGCCGCTTCGCCTCTTGCTCATCCACCATATCTGTCATTGAAAGGCCTTCTGATTATTGACTCACCGGATTATCGTGCCAAGCAGAAGGATAAAAGAAGAAGAGTTGTGTTGTTCTGTTTTTTTTTCTCCTGTTGTTGTTGAAGATCCATGTGAAAAATTAAAAGTTCCACTTGGGGCTCAATGTCTTTCTCAAGGGCACTTCACACAAGGTCGCATTTGCCGGGGATTGAACCCACAAACCCTGTATGAAGATCATTTTTTAGTGATAGGGTGGAAAAAATAAAAAAAGAAGGAAACCTATACAGTGAGACCTCAACTTACGAACATAATTGGTTCCCAGACAGAGTGTGTAAGGCGAAAAGTGTGTATCTCAAAAAAATAATTTCCCATAGGAAACCATTAAAATGGGAATAATCCGTTCCCGGGTTTCCATAAAATACACTTTTCAACTAAATAAGCCTTAAAACTACACACAACATACCTTATTCTATGTATAATAAATGGGCTATTGTATTGTAATGAAAGAAATACACTGCATTGTATCATAAAGTCACTTTATTTACATTTGTGATGGTCATTTATGGCTTGTTTGAATGGCATTGGAGGTCGAAGGTCAAAGGGAATTGCTGTTTGGAAAGAGATGTGCATTACATGAGGACTGTAATTAAAGAAATAAACTGTGCTATAAAATAAAGTATTATTTACCTTTTTGATGGTCGTTGATGGCTTATGGAAGGAGAGTCACCTTTCATAAGGACTGTTGGTAACTTAACCTCTGGTGCTGTTCGGTCGTGTGCCTCCGCCAAAGATCACTCCGCCAGCCGTGGTGGGTGTGTATTATGAAAATAGTGCTTATTATAAGGTTTAATTTTCAGAAATTTGACGTTTGTAAGACAAAAAGTTTGTAAGTTGAGGTCTCACTGTATCATAATGGAGAAATTCACAGTTGACAGCAGCAAAATTATAGGGAGAAGTGGAACGCCAAAAGTCAGAAATATCAAACAATGAACAACAAATTTGACGCGTGAGTACCTGGATGTTTCTGTGTATCGTTTGCAGCCGCCGAGGTTCACACTTGGGAGCTTGGAAGTAACTTTGATGTGAGTGTTTCGCGTCAAATGAAAGGCGCGTCTGTGGAAAAAGCTCGAAACAGTAACCAATAAATCCACGCGAGTGCGCGGTATCGGTTCCCACTACCATTGGGAGCAATATCTTGGCGCTGGTTCCAATGATGTGAACCAGTGAATCCAGTGAACTTTCCATGTTGTTAGCTTTAGCTTAGCCCAGGAGGAAGATGGAGGCCGAAAATCACAGCACAGTAAGTAAGCAGGTGTGTTTTTATATGACGGTCCTGTGGCGGACGGAGAGGGCGTCCAGCTTGTTGGGGTGTACCCGCTGCGTGGATTGACCGAGCGAAGGCCGGCAACAAGAGACGGGAAAGAGCGAACATTCCTTCTACGTGTCCGCTTGGGAGCGATCAGAAAGCCCTTTAATTACCCAGAGAGGACGGACCTCCGGAGGTCTCTAATTTTTATTTCTAATTGTTTTCTTTTGTAGCAAGTTACACGATTGTCACGAAGCGGACTGGTGTTGAGCTATTCGGTCAAAAGCCGTTGAGAAAACGGTCCGATTCATCCACTTTTCGCTAATTTCGCTGTGTTCTCTGTGTGAGTCCAGGGGGGGAAAGAGGGTTTGAAAACGCCCGTCTGGGTTCGATTTCCGCTCACTCGGCAATTTGACGATTGGAACGCAACGTCGTTTCTCAAGGATGTGGCTGCGTTTTAATGTTTTTTTTTGCCGCGGGCCACATTGTAGTTATGGTTTCCTCTCGAGGGCCGTTATGAATTTGGGGAACCAATTAGAATGTTTAAATCCCTTCAAATATTACATATAGAGCACACAGTAAATTAATGAATAACTCGTTTTCAAATCTGAAGTCAAGAATAATGACTTTTATTGTGGTTGACATCCAAAAATATGAAATTTTGGCTCAGATTTTAGCAATCATCATGGAATTTAACAAGTTTGATTTGCTTTCGCGGGCCGAAAAAAATGATGTGGCGGGCCGGATTTGGCCCGCGGGCCTTGACTTTGACACCTGTGATATACATGGTCGGGTTTTTTTTCGGCTAAAAAAACGCCCTACTATACATTGTTATTTTTTTCGGTTAAAAACGCCTTACTATACATGGTTGTTTTTTTTCGGCTAAAAACGCCTTACTATACATGGTTGTTTTTTTTCGCCTAAAAACGCCTTACTATACATGGTCGGGTTTTTTTCGGCTAAAAAAAAACGCCCTATTATACATGGTTATTTTTTTCGGTTAAAAACGCCTTACTATACATGGTGTTTTTTTCATCTAAAAACGCCCTATTATACATGGTATTTTTTTTCGGTTAAAAACACCTTACTACACATGGTGTTTTTTTTCATCTAAAAACGCCTTACTATACATGGTCGCTTTTTTTCCGTTAAAAACGCCTTATTATACATGGTGTTTTTTTCGTCTAAAAACGCCTTACTATACATGGTGTTTTTTTTGTTAAAAACGCCTTACTGTATACATGTGGTTTTTTTTTGGCTAAAAACGCCTTACAATACATGGTGTTTTTTTTTTTTTTTTTGTTAAAAACGCCTTACTGTATATATGTGGTTGTTTTTCGGTTAAAAACACCTTACTATACATGGTAGGATTTTTTCAACTGAAACATTTTTTGGGGGCTGAAAATGCCTTCCTATACATGGTCAAGAATAAGAAATCCCTTTATTGTCTCAAAATGGGGGAATTTGCAAAAAGCCAAACTGGAGATGCTTGGGATTGAACTAAGGACTGCATCCATGCTGAGCATCCACTCTACCACTGAGCTACAGTGAATACGTACATAGATAAGTACGTACATACATACATAAGTACATCGATGAGAAGGTTTCTTCAGCCGTCATCTGTACAAAAGTGAAGGTTTTGGACGTTTCGCCTCCTATCCAAGAGGCTTCGTCAGCGAACTAAAGTCTGACTGGTCGTATCGGCCCCATTTATATATCCCTAATATATATAAATGGGGCCGAAATGGGGCCGATACGACCAGCCAGACTTTAGTTCGCTGACGAAGCCTCTTGGATAGGAGGCGAAACGTCCGAAACCTTCACTTTCGTACAGATGACGGCTGAAGAAACCTTCTCATCGATGGACCACTCCTGTACGACTGAGAGCTTACACAGACATACATAAGTACATACACAGATACATTCAGTACACACATACACTACACAAATATACACATACATCCATACGTTAATGCATGCACACACATACATACAGTATACACATATATACAGTACACGCATAAACACATACATACAGTACATATACACATACGCCTTAGACTGTTTACAGCATGTGCACTGTTGATGAGCGCGTTGAGTTCAATGTGCGGTCACAGTGCCAGCCAAATCAGTGCCCATCCGGAGGGTGTAAGCAACCCCTTCCCGTCGCCGACCCCCCTTGTGTGTAAAATACTGGCAAGGTAGCAGCAGTTCTCGCAACCCATTTAAATACAGTGTATATTGTTTGTAGTTTTAAGGTTTATTTGGTTGAAAATGTAATTTTATGGAGACCTGGGAACGGATTATTCTCATTTTAATGGTTTCCTATGGGAAATACATTTTTGGGATACACACTTTTCGCCTTACAAGGTCTCACTGTATCTAATTCAGGACAAACACACAAGTGCCATTGTGTTAATAAAACTTTTATATGCACGTCATTCATATATATTTTTACTGTTACAAAAATACAAAATATTGTTTTGTTTTTTTGCTCCCAAAATAAATAAGATAGATATAAACATCACAGGCAGTCCGTATCCTTCACAAAAGGCTCAACCTTTGCAAAAGACTTGCTGATGACAATCAAATAACTTAGCGCTTGGAGAGAGAGAGACATTAGTGAGACAAGCGTTGTCGTCAAGGCGAGTTGATGGCGAGATGAATACAAGTATAAGTTTGTCCTTCGAGCCGTCATCGGGCTCTCAAAACGCTCACGGAATCCTACGTCACACGGTAGGAAACAATTGTTGGGGCGTTTGAGTCCCACGACGGGGTCACCGAGGTCATCTGGCACTTCGGCCTTTTGTTCATTCTTCTTCCGGTTACAGATGCTCCCCAACTTACAAATGAGATACGTTCGGTTTGTTCGTAAGTTGAATTTGTTCGTAAGTTGCTTCAATGCAATATTTTGTATGGAATGTATGTTGAAGGGTGATATAAGTATGTTTAAGGCTTTGAGAAGTAACTTGTATTGTTTTTTACTGAAAAATAAACATTTCTTAAAATATATGCTCTGTAAAGATGTACATGTACAACTGTAGAAAATACTACATGTGTTACTACAAAAATGTTCATATGTACCATTGTTCGTAACTTGAATGTTTGTAAGTAGGGGAGCGTCCATACATTGACGTTAAGTCTTCAGGGCCTCCAGCGCTAAGGAGATAATCCTCGGCACACTGCGGTAAAAGGATTCATTTTCCAGGCCGACCAGACTGTAGAAGGTCAGAGGTCGTCCTCCTACAACAGCTCTGACCCTTGCCTGATAAAGTCCTCGATCGTTCTTGGAGTTTAGATCAACTAAGACCTGAAAAAAAAAAAAGAAAACGCAACCCCGCAACAAAAAAAGAGATCATCATCCAATCAACATGTCCCATGACATCGATGTGTCTGAAATTTGGAAGAAAAGGTTTCTTCAGCCGTCATCTGTACTTCTTTGATGGTCTCGGACGTTTCGGTCCTCATCCGAAAAGCTTCGTCAGCGAGCAAAAAAATTGCTGGTGGATTTGGCCCTATATATATATCCGAAATGTCTTTAGACTTCATCAAAATCGCAGGGATAATGCTAGTGGGTCTCAATCTGCAGTACATATAAAGCTAAAGCTAGCAACCACGCATCTGACGACAGTGAGGTTAAAATCTTCGCGAATGAAAATCGATGGTTTGAAAGGGGAGTATTTCCTTAAAACAGCAAAATCCTTCACTAAATCACCATGGTGGGGGTAAGGTTTAATTTGGATCATTCCTACAACAGACATCTTAGACCACATAGGCTTAGTTATGCTGATGAGGTGATACCAGAGCAAATGGGGCAATCGGGCCATTCGTAGACCCCATAATCAGTCAGGACAATAGAAGTAATCAGTGTAGCTTCAGGGAATAGTCCTCTGCTTCCCCCAACCTGAGAGCAGGGACCTATCATAGCAGAGTCTGGCACCGCCACCTCTGGACATTAGGGATATATATATATATATATATATATATATATATATATATATATATATATATATATATATATATATATATATATATATATATATATATATATATATGGGCCCAAACTGCCAGCAAATTTTAATTAGCTGACGACGCCTCTTGGATAAGAAGCGAAACATCCGACACCTTCAAATTCGTACAGATGATGGCCGAAGAAACCTTCTCATCGATGGACCACTCCTGTACGACTGAGAGCTGACACAGACGTAAGGTGGCGTGAGGATAAATTTAGATCGGCCTTACAACAGACTTCTTAGTTCGTTACCACGTAGGCTTAGTCATGTTGATGAGGTGATACCAGGGTGAATGGGGCAATCAGGGCCAGTCATTAGCTTCAGGGAATAGTCATCTTCTCCCCCCAACCTGAGAGCAGGGACCTATCAAAGCAAAGTCTGGCACCGCCACCTCTGGATATTAGGGATATATACAGTATATAGGGCCGGAGGTACCAGCAAAATTTTAGTTTGATGACGAAGCTTTTCGGATGAGAAGCGAAACGTCCGACACCTTCAAAGAGGCACAGATGACGGCTGAAAAAAAAAACCAGACGCCACGACTGAGAGCTTACACAGACTTACTTCTTGGAAGCTCATATGGAGGTTCTTGTTTGGGATAGTCAGCACCCAACGATAAGAAGCTCTGACTTGACTGACTCGCTGTGAAGTTTCTCGAACGCCGGTACAAACTGGAAGGACGACATTTAAGGATTTGGACAAGGCCAGCGTCACACGACAATCCGTTACCTTTCCCGCCGAGCCCGGGCGTCTGTCTCTTGCGAAGAAGACTCCTTTGTCGTCGGTGGAGATGGAAATGATCGGCGTCATGCAGAGTCCGAGGCTGAGGTGTGGTCTTCGCCACGTGAAGCGCGGTCGATAGCGAAGGTGGGAACACCTTGTCCCATGTGACCTCAGTTGACGTGACAAACGCTTCGTTTTGTGTCTCCTCGCCCGTCAAGGTTTCATCACTCGCTGTTTTTAATTCCGCTATTTCCGTCATGAGGGCCGAAAGAAGTGACCAAGGCTTCTGCGATTTGGGGGAAGGGGAAGGACCGGGGCTGATTTGCAGCCTGGTGGAAGATGTTGGAGACGAAAGAGGATTGGATGAACGTTGGTGGAGATCGGATGGATCCACGTGGAGGATGGGCGGAGCAGCTTTGGAGTCCGTTTTGGAGCGTAACGTTGAGATGATATTTTGGTATTCCTTTTGAAGCCCAAGAACTGTGTCATCACCTTCCTGAGAAACAGCACATATAAATATGGATTACATACAAGGTGAGCTCCACAGGGGGGGGTCGCTATCCAGCGATTACACATCACCGCCCCCACCCAAAAATAATAAATAAATAAACAAATAAATAAATGAAATTGTTTATAAAAACAAACAAACACAGAAATTTAAAAAATTAATAAATAAAAACAGGCATATAACAATGAACAAATAAATAAATAAATACTAATAATTTATTATTATTATTATAATAATTTAATAATAATAATAATAATAAATAAAAAAACAGGCATATAAAAATAAACAAATAAAATAAATAAATAATAAATAAATAAATGAAATTGTTTTTACAGACACAAATTAAAAAAATAATAAATAAAAACAGGCATATAACAATAAACAAATAAAATAAATAAATAAATAATAATAATAATTTATTATTATAATAATTTAATAATAATAATAATAATAAATAAACATAAGCCATATAAAATAAATGGACAAATAAATAAATAAAAACCAGCCATATAAAAATATACAAATAAAATAAATAAATAAATAAAATCAGCTATATAAAAATAAGTGGACAAATAAATACACATAAATAAATAAATACATAAATAAATAAATCGGTTATAGAGAAATAAATAGACAAATAAATAGATAATAAATAAATAAGGTATAGAAAAAAGTAGACACATACATAAATAAATACATAAACCAATAAATAAAACTAGGCATACAAAAATACACAAACAGACAATATAAATAAGTAAAGAGAGAAATAAATAAATAAATAAATAAAATAAGGTATATAAAACTAAATAAATAAAATCAGCTATATAAAATTAAATGGGCAAATAAATAAATAAATATATATATATATAAATACAGAAATGAAATCATGTACATAAAAATAAATAGACACAGACACAAAATAGACACATAAATAAACACATAATAATAATAATAATAATAATAATAATAAATTACATTTTAAGCGCCTTTCAAAGCTCTCAAGGACACTTTACAGTCACAGACAAGCATAGGTACTATAATAAATAAAATATAATCACAAATACAATGCAATGAATTAAATACAATTAAGGATTAATGGGAATTTCTAATGAAGGGCTAATCGGTGAAAGGATATCAGTTACCTGTAAGAATAGTTTTTCTTCCCCTCGGGAGGATTCAATGGACTTTTCTGCAAAAGTGTCATTGGGTCGTGCCTCCATCTCCATCTCCTCAGCGATGGTGATGAGGTAGTTCTCCCAATCTTCTATGGTGGGGCCCAACGATTTGAACAAAGTTGGAGGAACTGAAGGGAAATCTTGCATCTTTAGTGTCACAGCGCCACCTTGCTGCTCTGCAATGAATCATATTTTTTTTATTGTTGGAGTGACCATGACACATGGAAACAAAGGTCGTAGAATGCTCTGTTTTTAGCAATCTTTGAAGCAGTTGGACTGCACGTACCTCCATTCGGATTCCCGCCCACATCCCTTTTCTCTCTGCTGTGCGGAAAAGCGGTGCTGTAGATGTGTTCCACCAGTTGAGGAAGCGTCTGGGTGAAGAAAGTCAGGTCGACTTTGTCCCTGATGTAGTCTTCGGCGCTTTGCAGCAAGTCCAGCAGAGTTTGCAGGAAGGAACGCAGCTCTAGGTAAGCGAGAGGATCACAAATAAAAAAAAAAAAAAAAACTAAACGCTTGCACATTGTAATCTTTTATTTTGAAAGAACGCTACGTACGACATTTCTTGAAGCGGGTTAGACATTTGTCCTCGGCCATTCGAGCGCAGGCGCCGCCCGACTGGCTCGGTGGGCAGCTGAGGGTGTAGAAGCGACACAGAGTGATGAACTCTGACCTTTGCTCCTCCTCTGTCATTTCTGTCGTTTTTAGAAGCTCCGGACATGTTGGTTCCCTGCTGCCAGATGACTCTTGAGAAGTTGTCACAAACGGATAGCGTTTATGATTCCACACAAATGCCAAGTGAGTACCGTATTTTCCGGTGTATAAGGCGCACCCAAAAGCCTTCATTTTCTTCAATAGATGAGCCGGTGCGCCTTATATGCAAAGTACCGTATTTTCTGCGTTATTAAGGCGCACCAAAAAGAAAATATTGACCATGCGCCTCATCATCCGTTGCGCCTTATGTATGGAAAATATGTCATTCATAGTGCAGCGCACTATATGGTATGGAAAATGTTTTTAAATATGTCATTCATTGAAGGTGCACCTTATAATGCGGTGCACCTTATGTATGGAAAAAGTTTCAAAATACACCATTCATTGGCGAATGCACCTTATACAGTGAGACCTCAACTTACAAACACATCAACTTACAAACTTTTTGTCTTACAAACGTCAAATTTCAGAAAATTAAACCTTATAATAAGCACTATTTTCATAATACACACCCACCACGGCTGCCGGAGTGATCTTCGGCGGAAGCACACGACCGAACAGCACCAGAGGTTAAGTTACCAACAGTCCATATGGAAGGTGACTCTCCTTCCATAAGCCATCAACGACCATCAAAAAGGTAAATCAAACTTTATTTTACAGCACAGTTTATTTCTTTAATTACAGTCGTAATGTAATGCGCCTCTCTTTCCAAACAGCAATTCCCTTTGACTTTCGACCTCCAACGCCATTCCATCAAGCCATAAATGACCAACACAAATGTAAATAAAGTGACTTTATGATACAATGCAGTGTATTTCTTTCATTACAATACAATAGCACATTTATTATACATAGAATAAGGTATGTTGTGTGTAGTTTTAAGGCTTATTTAGTTGAAAAGTATATTTTATGGAAACCCGGGAACGGATTATTTCCATTTTAATGGTTTTCAATGGGAATTTTTTTTTGAGATACACACTTTTCGACTTACACACTCTGTCTGGGAACCAATTAAGTTCGTAAGTTGAGGTCTCACTGTACTTCGGTGCACATTATACACCAGAAAATTCGGTACTTAGAATTAGCATTTAGCATATATTTGGTGGTGTTTCATCATAGCTCTACACTTACTTTGTATTTCCACTTGGATCCAGTCAGAAAAAGCCGACACGCGGGTATAAACCCCGGGCTTGCCCTTCTCCCCACATCCGTCTCCCCAGGACGTAATTCCATGTAGCTGGAAGCGACCGGAAATCCTGTCCTGGTAGATGAGCGGACCTCCAGAGTCACCCTAAACAGAATAACAAATGAAACTTTTGCCAGCTCGGGAAGCGCTTATGAGATTGCAGATCCTCAAGGAGGAAGGTGAATTCACCCCATCAAAATGTGTTTTAATAAAAATAATAATAATAATGAGTTTCATTTATAAGCGCCTTTCAAAACTCTCAAGGTCACTTTACAGTCACAGGATAAGTTTTGCAGTGGATGAGCAGCGGCAGCCACATGCACCAGCGTTCACTCAACCCGGATGTAACTCAAATAGATAGCTAGCTAGCTATCCAGCTAATAGCTAGCTAATATTAAAAATAATAACAATACATTTAATTTTGTGTCGATTGTGCTGCCCGCCTAACTCAAATAGATTGAAAGCTAGCTAGCTAGCTAATATAAACCAAAAATATACATTTAATTTTGTGTCAATTGTGATGCCCACTAAGATAGAAAGCTAGCTAGCTAATAGATACCTAATAGTAAAGATAATCATAACACATTTGATTTTGTGTAGCTTGTGATGTCCACCTAACTCAAATAGATAGAAAGCTAGGTAGCTAGCCAATAGATAGCTAATACAAAAAAAGTATACATTTCCTTTTGTGTCAATTGTGTATGCCCACCTAACTCAAATAGATAGAAATCTAGCTAGCTAATAGATAGCTAATATAAAAACATTTCATTTTGTGTCAATTGTGATGCCCAGCTAAATCAAATAGATAGAAAGCTAGCTAGCTAATGGATTGGATTGGATATGCCTTTATTAGTCTCACAGTGGAGAAATTTACATTTCACAGCAGCAAAGTGATAGATAGCTAATATTAAAACTAATAGCAATGAATTTCATTTTGTGTCAATTGTGATGCCCACCCAACTCAAATAGATAGAACGCTAGCTAGCTAATAGATAGCTAATATTATTAATAATAATAATAACAACAACACACTTCATTTTGTATCAATTGTAACGCCTACCTTACTCAAATAGATGGAAAGCTAGCTAGCTAGCTAATAGATAGCTAATACTGTATTAAAAATAATAATCATACATTTCATTTTATGTCAATTGTGATGCCCACTGAACCCAGATAGAAAGCTAGCTAGCTAGCTAGCTATTAGATAGCTAATATAAAAAAATACAATTCATTTTGTGTCAATTGTGAGGCCTACCTAACTCAAATAGATAGAACGCTAGCTAGCTAGCTAATAGATAGCTAATATAAAAATAATAATACATTTCATTTTTTGTCAATTGCGATGCCCACCTAACTCAAATAGATAGAAAGCTAGCTAATAGATAGCTAATATAAAAATAATAATAATTACATACATTTCATTTTGTGTCACTTGTGATGCCCACCTGACAGGAGTCAATCCCGCCGGAGAGATAGCCGGCACACAGCATGGTATTGGTGACCAGATCTTTGCCCAGTGCGTTCTTACACGTCGTCTGAGGCAGCAGGGGCACTTTGGCCTCCATCACGGTGTCGGCAGACGGGCCATCTGCAGAAACAACACTCACATTGCTCTCCGGAAGGCATTTGAAGTCGTTTTTGTAATTTTTCACCTTCATAAAGGGAACCCCAGCCTGCCACCAGGCAAGGGCTACCAGTAGGGGGCTCCATCGCAGAGGGCAGACACACTGGGGTGACGCGGTCAGACAGAACCACGGGAGACGTCAGCTCCACCAGGGCGATGTCGTTGTTAAACGTCTTTGGGTTGAACTGGGAGACATGGATGACATTTTTGTTGTTTTTATTATTTCAAGATGGCGCCGCATGAGCGTGTCTTTCCAGCAACTTCTGTACAGTGATACCTTGGCTTACGAACTTTATTGTAAGTGTGTAAGGCGAAAAGTGTGTATCTCAAAAATAGATTTCCCATAGGATACCATTAAAACAAGAATAATCCGTTCCGAGGTCCTTTCCATAAAACATAATTTTCTACTTTCTAATTTTCTAAGCCTTAAAACGACACAAAATATACCTTATTTTATGTATAATAAATGTGCTATAGTATTATAATTAAATAAATACGTCGTTTTATTTAACTTTGTGATGGTCGTTGATGGCTTGATGGAATGGAGTGGCCCGTTTCATCAGCATTAAACACTTGATGAGGAACGTAGCCTTCTTCTTTCACCATTTTGAGGAATGATCCCTTGTAGGTGCTTTCTCTGCGATAATTTTACCTAGTTCCTCAGCAATTGTGTTCTGTTTAGCTGGGTTGACAGCTTTTTGTATCAAGTGTACAGATGGCTTGTGCGGGTTATTTGTGGAGCCTGATTGATGGAATATTTTAACCTTGCAGTCAACACTCTGCCCATTGAACTATCAGACTGGGGCCGGGGTATAGAGGACAAAACCAAGCCGGCTGCCATTTTCTTGTTAGGAGAACTCAACACTCATTGTGGCAGCTCCATGTGTATCCCGAAAAATACTTCGTATGCCAAGGTTAAACTTTCATAAATTTAACGTTCGTAAACCGAAAAGTCCATAAGCCAAGGGGTTTGTAAACCGAGGTATCACTGTATTTTGTTTTTCTACTTCTTCCTTTCCTTTCCTCTTTCTTCCATAACTTTGCACTGCGAGACTAATAAAGGCTAATCCAATCCAAATGAGTCATGGCAGATGAGCGGATACATATCACGCAAGGCTACCTTAGGATGAGGAATGATGCGGTTGACTTTGAGAACCTGCTCATCGGGGTCGGTTTTGGTGATGTCAAATTCGCCCACGACGGCTGTCCAATAGCTTTCACCGCGGCTCCTGTTCGGAAGAAAAATTACGGTGATCGTACCCAACATTCAGCAATGCATCAAATTTAAAAAAATGGTACAGCCGCCCTCATTTCAAGCTCATATAACTCCAGACCCATGTGACTTAGGAATTAACTCTTTTTTTCTAATGAAAGAAGAGAGTCTAAGGTTCCTAACGCTGAATTAAATGTTTAAATGTTTATTCGTTAATGTATTTGTTTTATTTTTCTTAATTCAGGTATTTATTTGGTTGTGTGTATGTATTTGTTTATTCATTTATATTTTATTTATGTATTTATGTTATTAATTTGGGTATTATTTGTTTGTGTGTTTATATATTCATTTATTTATTTCGTATTTGTTTGTTTTAAATTTTATTTCTTTTGACTTCAAGATGGCACCGCAATAGTGGCTGCCTTTACAGCGGCTCCTATATTTTGTTCTTCTTGCTTCTTTTTCCTTTTATCACTTTGCTGCTGTGAATTGGAAATTTCTCCATTGTGAGATGAATAAAAGTTATCATATATATATATATATATATATATATATATATATATATATCGTTATATCGATATTCTCGGGAGTCCGAAAAATATCGATATAACCGGGACTAGCGATATATCCGACCCTGCGCGCATGTAATTTTCTCCTGCGTTCATAGAAATAGTATCGTAATAAGCGGTACTATCGATATAACCGATATCGATATAACGAGACTTTACTGTATATATATATATATATATATATATATATATATATATATATATATATATATATAATATATAACATATATAGAACATATTACATATATATATGTAATATGTTCTGCTGTTCAGCGACATTTTTCCGACATAAAAATCTGTGAGTGTACGATATGATTCGATGATGAAAGCTTGGCGTTCTCTTACCCGGCAAAACAATGCGCGGCGGTGACCACCCAGGAGCTCTCCACCAGGACCCCCCCACACATCAAGCCACCGTCAAGCTGAAGATTGACTAACCAGGGCCAGCTGCCCGGCGGAGCAGGAGAACCGCCCACGATCCTGGAACGAGGCTGTGTGAGGTTGCGCGCCGACGATGACCTCCGACCGCAAACGGCTGCGGATGAAACGGCAGACGACAATCAGGCGAATTCAACAAATTCAAACCGAGATGTTAGTCTCACCTTGCACGTGTGTCTGAGTGGCGGGTTCCAAGTTCTGCATGGTGTTCAGCAAACTGCACTGGAGGACGCGGGCGCTGCAACTCTCGCCCATGATTCTTATGCAGTTCTCTTTGTCCGAGTTGCTGGCTTGGCAGCGATGTTGGTAGAAACCGCAAGCTTGGCTCAAGGCCCAACTTCGCTCGCCTTCATTTTGAAGCTTTTGGGCCTTGCTGATGACGTCGCAGCTGGGTTCCGTCAAGGCGTTGGTGGGAGAAGCTATTCGGGCGGATATTTGGGAGTCAAGCGTGAACGGCGAGCTAGTAGTGGCTTGGATGCGGGCGGAGCTTACAGCAGGATCCGGAGGGCTGCCCGCAGTCCTGAAACAAGCAGGGAGCGCAACCCCTGCAGCCCGCCTCCGCCCGACTCCTCTCGGAGGATGCTCGGTCCAGAGCGGACAGGGCGCTGGTCATGGCTGCCTCCAGGACCACCGTGCCGCGATCGGAGAGAGCTGCGGTGGACATCCAAACCCAAACGGGGGACATGAGCCATATTTCCATCCATCCATTTTTCAGACCGCTTAATCCTCATTAGGGTCGCGGGGGATGCTGGAGCCTATCCCAGGGGTCTTCGGGCACTAGGCTGGGGACACCCTGAATAGGTTGCCAGCCAATCACAAAGATCAAAACAACCAGTCACTCTCACATCTAGGGACAATTTAGAGTGTTCAATCAGCCTGCCAGGCATGTTTTGGGAATGTGGGAGGAAACCCGGAGAAAAGCCACGCGGGCCCGGGGAGAACATGCAAACTCCACACAGGGAGAGCGCGGCACCAGGTCATGAACTCACGACCTCTGCACTGTGAAGCCGGCGTGCTAACCACTCGACCACCCATGAGGGAGATTTGTACTTGCAAAAAGTCTTCATGGACTTCCCTGAATTAGGGGGTGCTTGGAGCCTATCTCAGCTGTCTCCAGGCACAAGGCGGGGGACACCCTGAACCCGTCGCCAGCCAATCATAAAGCACACAAAGACAAACCTTCACATTCACACCTAGGGACAATTTTAGAATGTTCAATCAGACTGCCATGCATGTTATTGATATGTGAGAAGAAACCGGAATACCCGGAAAATAAGCCATGCAAACTCCCCATACAGGATGCATTTCCCTGCATGTTACCAGTGGAATTTGTTTGGGTCTAAACTCCACCCACCCTGATTTTTCTTCTCATGCTGCTCCGTTGGCAGTGCGTCGGCGAGGCCAGCTCACGCTTGATGCGCCGGCGAGGCTTTCGACAGACAAAACTTCAATCGAGCCGACGACCCTGCTGCCCCCCCCCAACCAACCAACCCCCCCCCCCCCCCTTCTCCACCCGACAACATCACAGGAAGCATACTAAACAACAGAAATGCTGATTGAAGTACTTAATTAGAGGGCCGGCGCTGAGCGGGCAGAGCCTGGCAGGCATGGATGGACGGACCCCCGGGGGTGGGGGGGGCAGACATCCAAGCGCAGAGGTGGCTTGGACATGACGAATTTCATTTGAAACTCTCAAAACTTTCTACTTTCTAAATGATGAATTTTGGTTCATCTATTGATGCACTGATCATCATTTTGTCTTTGTTACTTTTTTGCGTCCAATTTTTGGATTGAAATATAGACGCTCCCCTACTTACAAACATTCAAGTTACGAACAACCGTACATACGAACAGTTTTGTAGTAACTTATGTAGTATTCTCTCCAGTTGTACATGTACATATCTTTATGTAACCAATACAGGTTACTTCTACAAACCTTAAACATACTTATATAAAGCTTAAACAGACTTATATAACCCTTAAACATACATTCCATACAAAATATAGCACTACGACGTTACAGAATATATCTCGTTTGTAAGTTGGGGAGCAAGCGTGTCAAACTCATTTTTTGCAGTGAGTCACATTGTAGTTACGTTTTTTTTATGACTTTGGGGAAGCCATTAGAATGTTTCACCCCCCACCACATATTACATATAGAGCGCACAACAAATTAATGAATAATTAGTTTTCAAATCTGAAGTCACGAATACTAACTGTTATTGTAGTTTAAATGGGCCAATTTGAAATTTTGGTTCGGACTTTAGCAAGCATTATGGAATTTCACAAGTTTCATTTGCTTTCGCGGGCCGAATAAAATGATGTGGCGGGCAAGATTTGGCCCCCGAGCCTTGAATTGGACACCACTGCTTTAAAATATCATGGGAAAAAAATCAGTTTACCTGTGAGTGCGCTCTGAGGCATCCTGTAGACCTCTCTGCCCGAGGGAGCTGCCAATAAACAGCCCAAGCCCGTGATGAGCAGCGATACGAGTACCAGCATGGCGTCAGAACAGTCCAGTGACGAAAATTGGGAGACACTTGGTGATACTCAAGGGGGATGATGCTGCTGGCCTGTGGACGCCTGACCGCGTCCAGGTTGGTGTCTCTGCAAAAGACTTTCTTTCTCCCTCCTTGACGCAGGGCATCTGTCTGGAAATGTAGATAGAGGAATAATAAGTGGCTCCTGATTGCTCCCCGGTATATATAGTGTCCAGGAGAAGACCAGAATGGGGGAGGAGAGAAAAGGAAGGCGCGGGAGGGGAGGGGAGGGAGAGATGTATTGGCCCATGCAGGGGCAATACACAAACAGATGAATTCATTAAGACTATGACAGCAAAACGGGGCGCAACTTCCCAAGGTTGGAATTACAAAGAGGTTTGCGTTCGTGAAAGGTGACGGAAGGGGAGTGAAAAGGGGGCGGGGCGTCTGGCAAAGGGGGTGTGGTTTCAACTAATTAATGGGAGAAAGGATACGGGCGATAAGGATACAGGCTAATGCGAAAATGGAGGGGAGGAATGTACTGTAGCGCCAAATGACGGGACGCGGCGTGAGCTCAGTTGTCAGAGGGGAGGGATGGGGGGAGAGTGGGGGTGATACAGCCAAAGAGGGAAGTGTCTGCCATTCACCGGGCCTCTCAAAGAGGGCATTGTACCCCCGGTTGTCCCTCTGAGGACGCCCGCATCAAAGGCGTCCCCCGGGCATCACTTGGCCGCCGCCTCTATTGATCACTTACATTCTTTTATTGCCCATTAAAATATTGTTAGTTCACATCGCTCTCTGATTTGTTATATAAAAATACAGGAAGTGAATAATCAAGAACATTAAAAGACAACCGACGCCTCCGGACAAGTCGTGTCCATAATTTGTAAAATCACTTGAAATGACTTCGACTGAGCGCATTTTACAAAGATTCCACCGCATATAGCTATATTTTACGCTTTAAGACTCGCGCTGAATATTCAGGAAGTCTTGTTTTCGAGTTGATGACGATCCCATAAGTGACGTCACAGAGGGAACGCCCCTGACCGAGAAAGCAACACACAATGCATTTTGGGTACTTTGTTTGGTCTGAAAACTTCGTGTTGATCCGTGGTGATGGCGAAATTAGAAGGAAAACTACATAAATAAGGTGATGGTGAATCGTTGTGTGTTGCACCAAGACTACTATTTGATACTAGTTGACACAAATTCCCAGCAGACAAATCAGCCCATTTCCAACAGATTTTGTGCGGCATATTGTGCGTTTTCTGGGCGCTACATTGGAGTCCAGACGGCTCGAATTGATACGGAAGAACTTCTTTAATCGATTGTAAACATTTATGCTTTCCTCTTCAGAACTATTTGAACCATATTCATAACTGGATGAGTAGCAAGAAAGCATCTTCTCTGAATCTGAACTCTCTGAAGCCATTGTTTTGATTCTGGAGCAAGGCAGTTTGTGAAGGAGTATCCTGGTGTAATGTCACGAACAAGGGGGCAGGACTTTCTGAATCTGCCCAGTTCCTGAGCTCATTTTGTGACAGTTTTGGGACACTAAGTCATTTTTATTGGTGTTTTGCATGCGACTAAAAATACCAGCCTGCATATTTTGGGTATTTTAGATGCTACAAAACGTTTTTCTGATGTCAGATAGGAAGGAGGAGTAAACATCTGTTTGGAGGTGAAACCAAACATTCGGCAGGCTACTATAATACACGCCGAATCATCCTGTCGAGCCATCAAATCTTGACCAAGGAACATTTTTTTGCCTTCTTTTTGTCACAAAGAGAAGAAACCACACAATGCAACACACTGAGGACCTTGATAACAATCGTGCTGACTAAACGGGGTGTCTTCGGTTATGAAACCATTTTGTCCCTATTGTCTCGGGTGGAAAACAATTGAAATCTAGGTCAGTGGGTTAAGCAAAGGGAGAAGATGTGGTGGTGGTGGTTCCCAACACTTGAAGCCCCCCCCCAACCCGACAATAGTCAAGCAGCTAGTCTGCACGGGACTCTACTGGGTAAGTGTTAGTCACATTGTTAATTACATCTATTGTGACATCATGTATTATTATTAATTAACTGTCTTAAAATGCAAACTAACAATAATGATAAAATGTTCACATACACACACACAAATAAATAACAGATAACTGGATAATAAAAGAATGAATACGTGAATAAGTATAAGTAAGTCAATAAATAAGTAAATAAATAATCAGATTTTGTCCAATCGAGCTTATTTGGTCGTATATAATATTGGTTGGTTATCTATCTATTAATGCTATTCACTAAATTTGCTCCACTCAAGGTAGCGCGATTTCATATTTTGGGATCAGGATCAAAGTGAGGGGAAAAAAAAGACGAACGCAGCTGTGTCAGTGATTAGAGAACGCTGACATCTAGTGGCGCCATGTTGGAATGCAATCTACATTTCAAAATCTCGCTCTCTCTCTTCCACTCCCCTCCCCCCTTCCCTCCGTCTCCCTCTCTCACTCCCCCTGTCCCCTTCCCTGCCTCCCACTCTTTCATCCGCCCTCTACTTCTCTCTCTCCATCTCCCCTTCTCTCACTATTTTTCTCCCTCTCTCTACTCTGTCTCCCCTTCTCTCTCTCTCTCTACCCCATCTCCCTTTCTCACTCTCTCGCTTTCCTTCTCTCTCTCTCGGTCTTTCCCCTCTCCCATTCTTTCACTCTCACTCTCACTCTCTCCCCCTCCCTCTTTCTCTCTCTCTTCCCATCTCCCCTTCTCTCTCCCTCTCTCCCCTTTTCTCTCTCTCCCTCCCCTCCCTCTTTCTCTTTCCCCATCTCACCTTCTATTTCTCTCTCTCCCTTTCCCACTCACTTTCTTTCCCTCTCTCCCTCTTTCCTCTCCCATTCTCTCTCTCCCCTGCTCTTCTTCTCTTTCTCTTCTCCCTATCTCCCCCCTTTCTCTCTCTCGCTTTCTCTTCTCCCTATCTCCCCCCTTTCTCTCTCTCGCTCCCCTCCCTCTTTCTCTCTCCCCTCCATCTTTCTCTCTCTACTCTGTCTCCCTTTCTCTCTCTCCCACTCTCTTTCTTTCCTTCTTTCTCTCTTTCTCTCTCCCTCTTTCCCCTCTCCCATTCTTTCTCTCTCCCTCTCTCATCTTCTCCCCCCTTCTTCTTCTCTCTCTCCCCATCTCACCTTCTCTCTCTCTCTACCCTGTCTCCCTTTCTCTCTCGCTCCCCATCTCTCCTTCTGTCGGTATTTCTCTCTCTCCCCTCTTCTTTTTCTCTCCTTACCCCTTCTCCCTTTCTCACACTCTCTCTCACTCGCTCTTTTCCCCCTCTCCCATTCTTTCTCCCTCCCTCACCTTCTTTCGCTACCTACGCCTCCCTTTTTCTCTCTCTCTCTCCCCATCTCTCTCTATTTCTCTCTCTCTCTCTACCCGCCCCCCTTTTCTCTCTCTTTTTTTCTTTCTCTCTCTCTATATTTCACTCTCTCCCCCTCTCTTTCTTTCCACTCACCTATTCTTTCTCTCTCCCCCACCTCTGTCTCCCCCCTCCTTCCCTCTCTCGGACCAGGCCATTAGCCGTGAATTATGGTGCTGCGACCATCACAGCCAATTGTCTGGATGAGAAGGAGGCTGTGGCTCACTTTGAGCTGTGGTGCGTTTGCCTCCGGCCAAGTGACGGACGGACGGCCAGCTGCTGATCATCTCTGCAGTGTTGGTCAAAGCAGGTAAGTGGAGGAAAATGTCACGTATCATACTGGTCATTTGGCGTGAATTTTGCTCAGCTGTTGGGAGAAAGGTCTGAAACTTTCACGTGTGTATGTCATTTGTTTGTCGCGGTTCTATTTTGGATCGGTTTGCTAAAGTTACACTTGTATACATAAGAAAGCTGTGTGTTGAGATGCAGTGGTAGAACAGAGAAGAATATTGTTATACTCATATATTGAACAGTACACTGAGTATCCTCGCATTACTTATTTTACTTACATACTTTCTAGTATTTTTGTATGCGTGTGCTACTTTTTTTCAAGGAAGGAAATAGGAGTGGGGTGAAGGTCCTCATTGGATAGGTTATTATTCAGAGGCCTATGCAAACTATGAAAAAATATAAAAATATATATGTGTCTCATTATATCATGACATAATGATGGTGCTACAACCCTTGACGCAAGGGATGTTGTAACAAATAGAGGACTGCTAACATAACAATGCTTGCATGCATATATTCTTTATCCTCTGCAAGCAATGACTCATGACATCAGATGATTAAACCACATACATTAAACACAGATTCTTTACATTTTTGACAGCGAATTTCTATAAGAGACGGCCTTGCATTTGCGACGCGGATTAAAAACAACAACACATTTTTCACATCTTCTTTTTAAGATCTTTTAAATGTTGTATTTTTAAGTTAGCTTGCCCAACATAGATTTGACCATGCATTAAAAAAAAAGGAGATTCACCCATCGCTGGACCTAATCTTGAATTCCCAAATGTTACTAAATATATCAATATGTTACATATTGTATATTACTATGGCAACAAAAATGATAAATATAAATATATCTGATAAACAAGGTTAGTGAACTGAAATTAACCACAGTTAAGACTTTACTATGTGTTTTTATCAAGTACAATGTTTTTTTTTTTAAATTAAATAAACACATTGATTCTTTGGCTAAAAATCACATTCTTGAATTTGTTCGGGTTTTGTTTTTTCTTGTTTGGGTGCCGATAAAGCGCTGGTCATGGCCTCTGGCAATGTTTTTCACTGCCACAAGGGGGCAGCATTTCCCTTTTTTACATATACAGTATATAAACAAATATGTATTCATTGCATTGTATTTGCTATCTGTTAGTTATCTATTAGCGGTCTAATTGGCTGACTATCGATCTATTGGATTAGATATCTATTAGCTAGCTTTCTATTTGAGTTATTTCCGGGTTGAGTGAACGCTGGCGCGTGTGGCTGCCACTGCTCAACCGCAGAAAAACTTATCCTGTGACTGGAAAGCGACCTTGAGAGTTTTGAAAGGCGCTTAGAAATGAAATGTACTGTATTATTATTTATTATTATTTTGGACAACCACCCTCATTTCAAGCTTATATAACTCCAGACCCATATAATTTAGGAATGAACTCTTTTTTTCTGTTGAAAGAAGAGAGTATAAGGTGTCTTACGCTGCATTGAATGTTGATGTAGTCCTAAAACTCAATATTCTGTGGGTCCTGGAATTCGAGTGACAATGACAAAAACCCTGGCACTGGAGTGGACACATTTTTTGCACTTCGTCTGGCAGTGAATGAGTTAAAGTGAAGAAACAATTTGACATTAATTTTCGCAATTGGAAACAAGAAGTAAACAGTAGTTAGCCACGGACAGCGATTCGATGAGTTCCCTCAGGGTATAGCCGCGTCCGTTGGGCTTATTTTAACAAAGCGGCCATTTATTTGCTTGTTATAAGGTGAGAGAACAGGAGCCAGATGGAGGCTGTTGATCTTATTTGAAAGGCTGATGTGAAAAGGCCATTACTTGAACCACAGCAAACACACACACGCGCGCACACACACACACACACACACACACACACACACACACACACACACACACACACACACACACACACACACACACACACACACACACACACACACACACACACACACGTGCTGTACTAAATTGGAATGATTGCGTGCACTTTTAGGTCAGATGTCAACATGTTTCTGTCGTCATCTTAAGGTGAGGGATGATGAGTGCGGCGGCGGCGAAAGCGGTGGTGGTAACACACACCACGAGACATGATGGTTAGCGTTGTTAATGATTGACGGAGCCTCAAACAAAAAAAAAAACACTCGTTGCTAAGCGCCCGAGGAAAAGGGGTTACATTTCTAGCACCAATGTACTTATGAAGACGTCTTTTAGATTCGTGTTGGGATTCAATGTCCATAGTAAAAAAATAAATTCTGTTTGTTCTATTTTATTTTCCGAGGAACTTAACACGCATTCATGTCTGCTTTCAGTCGTCGGTACCCTGACCTGATACGATGGTGGGGCTGAGGAACCGTTCCACGTGGGATCCACTTCTGCTGAAGTCATCTTGCATCAAATCATGCGCCGTCGGCTGCTCTTTGGGCATCACGGCACATCTCACCTATGCCAATGCAGACAAAGAGCCCGTTGAGGGTGAGGATGGGGGTGATGGGGGACACGCGTGCATAAAAACGAGACCAATTTCAGTCGAGAATCCATCAAGGTTGTCAACTTTATAAAACTTGAAATGTAGTAGTAGTGTTGTGAAATGTAGTTTAAAATGTAGTGTAAAATGAAATGTAGTGTAAGTGTTGAGCGCTTTGTGTATATCTTTGTGGGTAACCTGTGAAAAAAAAGATATGGACCCCCCTAAAAAATTAAAGTACCGTATTTTCCGGTGTATAAGGCGCACTGGAGTGTAAGGCGCACCCCTAATGAATGGTGTTAAAATACCTGTCAACCTTGGCTAATAGCTGCCTTTATAAATGCCCGTATAAAAGTTGTAGTACGCCATACATTATTTGAAATGCTTAAAAAAAATGCAAACACAAGTGGAAATGCAGACAGTTTATCGCGCATGTGCATGTTATACTTTTATTAATCCTACCGTATGCAACGATAAAAAAATCTATACGATTGAGGATTACTTTTGCTGGCTTGCCGTGACAATAGTAGCGACCGGCGGCAGCATTGTCGTTGGCTAACAGCAGTTGAGACCAACTACATTTGAGCCAAAATGGTTCACAATTTGTATTTTTTTTTTACCCCCGTATAAAAGTTGTAGTACGCCGTACATTACAGTAAAGTCTCGTTATATTGATATCGGTTATATCGATAGTACCGCTTATTACGATACTATTTCTATGAACGCAAGGAGAAAATTACATGCGCGCAGGGTCGGATATATCGATAGTCCTGGTTATATCGATATTTTTTCGGACTCCCGAGAATATCAATATAACGAGACTTTACTGTATTTGAAATGCTAAAAAATAACATAAAATACGGGGGGAAACGTATAAGTTGACAGGTATGGGTTTATTTTTCCATATATAAAGCGCACCGGACTACAAGGCGCACCTTCAAAAGAATGAAAAAAAGTTTTCCAAATATAATATATAAATTGATAATAGTTTTCCAAATACAAGGCACACCACATTATATGGCGCACCCGCATATAAGGCGCAGTGTCATCTTTTGAAAAAAAAAAAAATCAAGTTTTTTGGGTGGACCTTATACTTTGGAAAATACGGTAATTGTTGGCAGATCATTTATTATTTTAAAATCATTTGACTTGCCCGATGTCTCCTCTGCAGGTGTATTTGTGTACCCTCTCGGTGAAAAAGAGGTTGTGGTTGACTTTGAGGCGGCCATTGGGGGACGTCTGATGGGAGTCCAGATCCAAAACCGAGGCAAGCTGAAGGACTGCTGCGTGGACTGTTGCCCAGGTGCCTCTGTTGAAGGACGGGAATGGAACTGCTGCGGGAGTTCCAGTTTTGACATGCAATGCAGCAACGGTGAGCACGTGTTGGCTAAGAGCAATAGAATTAAATGCGGAACCCACCGATTGATGTTCGATTGGAAGTTAAATTGTGTCATGGAAGGTTTTGTTCCGTTACGCCGGTACCAAATTCACTTTCTTTCAGGGCATCTGATCTTGGATGAGGACCTGGAAAGAAATCTTTTTATCATCGACACGGGAGTCATCGAACCAATGGAAATGGTTGCCATTATCATGAAAACCTCATTGGAACTTCCTACATTGGAAAATGGAGCAATCCACATCGTGTATCCGACTTTACTAACCCCCATCGTCACCCACATGACTGCGAGCAAGAGTGAAAATGGGGGCAAATCAGAAGAGACTGGGTAACCAAAAATACATTTTTTGGGGGGTGAAAGAGGAGGAGGGGGGGGGTTTCATGGGGGGAGTGCATTTTTATTAAGACTAAAATTGGCCTCGCTTTACACCACTTTGGTAATTTTAGCATATTTACATTGAAGTTACAAAAATAAATAATAATCATAATAATACAGTTGTTCATAATACTAATAATAATAGGAATAATAATAATCCTAAAATATTATAGATAACAATAATAATATAATAATGCTACGAGTACTAGTACTAATAATACTATTGATAACAACAATAATGAGACTACTACTAATAATTAATTAAAAATTATTAATAACACTAATTATATTATTATTACTACCAATAACAATATTAATGTTAATAATAATCAAAATAATAATAATAATAATAATAATAATAATAATAAATGATAAATACCAATATTCAGAAAAAAAATATTCATCCCACAAGGTTTTTTTTCTTTTCTGAACATTGTTATTTATTATTACTTATTACAATCTACTAATAATAATAAGAAATAATAATAACAATAATATATAATAGTAATTAATAATAATAAACAATAATAACAATATTAACAGCATTAATAATAATAATAATAATAATAATAATAATAATAATAATAATAATAATACTATTGCTAACAACAATAATAATGTGACTACTACTACTAACAACAATAACAACAATAAGAAGAATAACAATAACAATAATAACAACAACAACAACAACAACAATAATAATAATAATAATAATAATAATAATAATAATAATAATACGTCTGTGTAAGCTCTCAGTCGTACAGGAGTGGTCCATCGATGAGAAGGTTTCTTCAGCCGTCATCTGTACAAAAGTGAAGGTTTCCGAAACCTTCACTTTTGTACAGATGACGGCTGAAGAAACCTTCTCATCAATAATAATAATAATAATAATAAAGAATACTGATGTTGGCGGCCATGGTGCCCTGAGTGTTAGCCCTAATTGTCATGGGTTAGCCGGTTCCACCAATTGGATCTGAAATCGTGTCATCTCCCTCTTCAGAGCAACCAGCTGCTTTAGTGCCAACTCAGGAAAACAGGAGCGTGTACTTGACTCGGAGCAGCAGTACTGTGCGCACGCCTTCTTCAACAGTCCAGCTGCCAGTTTGGCTCCTTATGAACTCAACTTTCAATTACTTGTTCGAGGGGCTTGTCTTCTGGCCGGTATGTTAATTTTGATTTTTCAAATATGCAATATAAGATTGAGTGCTATTTATCCTCATTCAAATATTAATTATTGCAATTTTTTCGGACAACTGGAACGGATTACTGGCATTTTCATTTATATTAATAGGAAACTATGACCTGAGATTCAAATTAGGTTATAAGTATGATCACATAATTTAAAATATTCTCTCATAAATCCCTCATTTGATTGCATCTTTCCCTTATTTTTCAAAACCGTGTTGTTGTTTTTTTTTTCAGCAGTTTCTTGGTTTTATTTGTTTGGTTATTCTTAATTAATTAAAAAATTAAAATTAACTCAGGATTGGAGAGCCCCACCCATGCCCTGAGAGCGGATGCCGACCCGAGCGCCCAAAGTGCCTCCGCCACCTACATCACCTTAGCCCAGGAACATCCTTACGACAGACACATCGAAATCATCTTGCACCTCAGCGGTGAGTATTTGAAAAATCTCATTCCCATGCTGCTGCTATCTTCCAAAATATTTGTTCACAGAACCACACAGCCCGCTGGTCATTATAGAAAACGGTAGGCTCTCTTTCAGCCAGTATGAACAGCACATCCTTTCTAGACGTGACTTCATTCGCTGCATCCGTAAAGATCCTGAACCGGAGAGGAAGGTTAGCAGATCACACGTGACGTTTTCTCCATGTTTGCCGCGCAAACTGCTTCTGATATGAATGCGTGCGCAGATGGCGTTTATCCGGAAACGCTACCACAAGGACATCCTGAACAACCCAGTGCTGATGCTTAATTTCTGTCCTGATTTCTTGGCTGAACCTCCGGAGCTGAACAAAGCCACCAGAGAAATGTTGTTCCTTGTTGACTGGAATGGTGGCATAAGTGGCACCAACATTCGTCGTCTCAAAGTGAGCACTGGCCAGTTAGTCAGCCGTACGATATCTATCCCCATTTTTAACTCATTCACTGCCTTTCCCGAATTTATTCAGGAATTGAAAAGTATGACGTTGAGCGAAATTGCCAAATTTGTTTTTTTTTTTTTTTTTTTTTGCGGCGGGTGCCCATAAAGCGCTGGTCAGACCTCTGGCAATTGCCTTCCTGGAATTGGGTATTGGATTTATATATATATATATATATTCTACACATACATACATAGACTTACATACATATAAATATAAATCAGTAGTAAATGTTTATATAGAAATACAAATACAAATATATATATATATATATATATATATATATATATATATGTACAAATATACACATATATACACACACATATACACATTAATACACATCCATACAAATAGATATAAATCAATAGTAAATAAATGTATATATAGAAATAAATATATAAATGAATAATAAATACATTTTTATATCTATCTATCTCTATATCAATATATATATATTTTTTTCATTTATATTATTACCATAATCATACTCTTACTTTTACAATATAAACATCAAATCAATCTCCAATTCCAGTGCATATGTTTATTTGCAAATTATGTTCAACCTATATTGAATCAAATAAACTACAAAAACAACAAGCTAGCTATCTATTAGCTAGCTAGCTAGCTAGCTTTCTATCCATTCAGTTAGTCCGGGTTGAGTGAACGCTGTCGCACGTGGCTGCCGCTGCTCACCCACAGAAAAACTTATCCTTTGATTATAACGTGACCTTGAGAGTTTTGAAAGACAGTTATAAATGAAATGTATTATTATAATAACAAGATATGTGATGTTCAACTCATCTATTTATGTATTTATTTATTTTACAGGAAGCTCTGGTGGTCGCATTGAAGAGTCTCCCTTCGGGCTCCTTGCTCAACATTATTGGCTTCAGCACCCCCATGAAACCTCTGTTCTCAGCCAGCAAACTCTGCACGGATGTTAGTCGGAATTGTTTAAAAATTAGAAGAGGGGGAGGGGGGTTGTTCATTGGTATCGTGTTTCCTGAAAACAGATGTTTTCCAGTCGTGTAGGAAGCCCCCGTTTGACTGCTCTTTAATCAGGCAATAGGTCAATTCTTTGGGTTGCCTGAGCAGCAGAGTATCAGGTTCGGTGGAGATTGAAACAAACAGCGTTTTCACGGTCACCTGAGCATATGGTGACCTTCAATGCATTTTCAGTTTGGCAGGAAGGTCCTTTCAAAAAAACTTGTCATCGTGCCTGTTTGTCCGTATTTAGAGTGAACAGTTTGCAGACACTTTATGACACAAAGTCGGATTCAATTACTTTTGACACTCGCTGTGTCATTGCGGCATTTGATATCAAACAGTTAATTCATCTTTGAGTTGATGTTTGCTTAAAGGACGACGACACCTCCGGACAAGGTGTGTCCATAACGTGTAAAATCACTTCAAATGACTTCTACTGAGCGTATTTCACAAAGATTCCACCGCATATGGCTATATTTTACGCCTTAAGACTCGCGCTGAATATTCAGGAAGTCTTGTTTTCGAGTTGATGACGATGCCTGACGTGACGTCACGTCTGGGACGCCCCTGACCGAGAAAGCGACACACAATGCATTTTGGGTACTTTGTTTGGTCTGAAAACTTTGTGTTGATGGGGAAATTAGAAGGAAAACACATAAATAACGCGATGGTGAATCGTTGTGTGTTACACCAAGACTACTATTTGATACTAGTTGACACAAATTCCCAGCAGACAAATCAGCCCATTTCCAACAGAGCTTGGGCGCCATCTTGTGCATTTTCCGGGACGCTACATTAGAGTCCTGACGGCTCGAATTGATACGGAAGGACTTCTTTAATTGATTGCAAACATTTATGCTTTCCTCTTCAGAACTATTTGAATCATATTCATAACTGCATGAGTAACAAGAAAGCATCTTCTCCGAATCTGAACTCTCCGAAGCCATTGTTTTGATTCTAGAGCAAGGCAAGACGTCCTGGCGTGACGTCACAAAATGGGGGCGGGACTTTCTGAAAATCCCAAGTTCCTGAGCTCATTTTGTGGCAGTTTTCGGACACTTAAGTCATTTTTATTGCTATTTTGCATTTGACTAAAAATATCAGCCTGCATGTTTTGGGTATTTTAGATGCTATAAAAGTTTTTCTGATGTCAGTAAGGAAACAAAAAATGGTGTCGGTTGTCCTTTAAGCTTTGTGGTTGGTGTTTTTTTGCTTATAAAGCTCTAAATGGAATTTGTTGTGCTCCAGCTTACCCTGATGCAGGCCTATGAGTACATCCAGAAGATGAGAGCAAACATGCGTGGTATCAACCTACTGGGGGCGCTATCTTGGGTATACCAGCAGCCAATGCAGCGCACGTACCCTCGTCAGATTTTCATCATCACTGACGGCTCCAAAAATAATGTGGCCAAAGTTTTGGAGCTGGTTCGCAGGAACACGTGCGCTGGCAGGTATTGCTTATTATCCAAAATAAGGAAAATCGACGATAACATGGTGAATGAAAACAGATCCTTATTTGTGATGCGATCTTAGCTACATTGCTGGCCAAACCCTTTAAAATCAATCAATCCTGTTTGTATGGCAAAATGTCTGGAGTCGATTTCAGCTCCGCCCATTAATCCAGTTAAGTGCTACGCAATGAAAGTAACTCCGCCGTCCCCCCTTCACCATCCCCCTTTATAATAATATTTAGCCCTCATTAGTATTCTGCGCTTATACAGACTTTCCTCATAGAATCCGGCTCGCCTTTTCGAAATTGAGATACTTCACCTATTTCAATGTCTACCATCATTCATTCATTCATTGTTTTTACGGACCTCCTTCTGCCCATGAAGGTCGCGGGGGGGCACTGGAGCCTATCCCAGCTTTTTAAAAATTATGTAATTAACTCATTCAAAATGTTTTTTTTAGTTACGGAATGAATTCAACTTGTTCATCAATAATGGATCTGTTTAACTCATTCACTGCCATTCACAAATTTATTCGGGAATTAAAAAGTGCCATTCCCGAATATGTTCGGGTTTTGTTGTTTCTTGTTTGGGTGCCAATAAAGCGCTGGACATGGCATCTGGCAATGTTTTTTTTTTCCTTTCCACAAGGGGCCAGCATTTCCTTTTTTTCCCCATGTTAGCGCTTTGTTCCAGCTTCCGCTGTTGTTAAAGCGTTATATAAACCAATACTGTATTTAATTTTGTACATATGCCCCCATTTTTATGCTCAGATAACTCCAGACCCATTTAACTTAGCAATTAACTCTTCTTTTCTGATGAAAGAAGAGAGTCGAAAGTTTCTAACGCTATATTGAATGTTTATGTAATCCTAAAACTCAATATTCTATGGGTCCTGGAATTCGAGTGACAATGACAAAAACCCTGGCACTGGAGTGGACACATTTTTGCACATCGTCTGGCAGTGAATGAGTTAAATTACAGCGAGAAAAGTAGTACTTAGTAGAGCTTTTAATCTTTTGCCCCTCATCTGAAAATATTTCCTCAGAAATTACAAATACAGTGTTCTGGTAGTACCATTCAATACTTTGGATTTTTGTACTGTGTACACGTATCAAATATATTGTGGTGCTTCTTACCCATCATCCCCGCAGATGCTTTGGCTTGGGCCTGGGCTCCCGAGCTTGTCGGCGACTCTTGCAGGGCGCTGCCAAATTGACAGGTGGCACGACAGAGTTTTTGGAAGATGAGGAAAGACTTCAGCCCAAGGTCTGAAACGCTGTAACCTAGTAGAGGAAATTCATTTTTAATTTGACATGCTTGGCATATTTTTTTCTGTCATTTGCATCAATGCTTTATTAGCTCATCAAATCTCTGAAAAAAGCCCTGGAGCCCGTGCTAACCGATGTGCGGATTGATTGGTACCTGCCTGAAAACATGGAAGCCCTTCTTTCGCCAAATGAAATCCCCGCGCTCTATCCGGGCAATCGTCTTATTGGATATTGCACACTTTATGACATGACAACTTTTAAAGGCAAAAAGACAGAGGTAAGACTCTTGTTAGAAGACGGAATGGGGTTTTCAGTAAATCGGAAAAATAAATAAATAAATCTGTGTAAATCATAAATAAATAAATCTGTGTAAATCATAAATAAAACCACATAAAAATAAATAAAAACAAATAAATAGACAGATAACTAAATAAATAAATGAATACACGAATAAATGCACAGATAAATAAATAACTAAATAAGCACCCAAATAAATAAATACTGTAAAAAAAACGGCATAAATAAATAAATAAATAAATAAATAAGCAAGCACCTTTTTTGTGCTAGGATCATAATTTCTGGTTTTGGTTGCCGCAGAGGGGTAATTAATTCATTCACTGCCAGACGTGCAAAAAAATGTGCCCACTCCAGTGCCAGGGTTTTTGTCATTGTCAACCGAATTCCAGGACCCACAGAATATTGAGTTTTAGGACTACATAAACATTCGATGCAGCGTTAGAAATCTTAGTCTCTTTTCTTTCATTAGAAAAAAAAGAGTTAATTCCTAAATTCTATGGGTCTCGTGTTATATAAGCTTGAAATGAGGGCGGGTGTCCAAAATACAATGCAGTACATATATATTAGTTTATATAGCGCTTTAACAACATCTGAAGCTGGAATAAAGAGCCAACATGGAAAAAAGGCAAATGCTGCCCCCTTTTGGAAAAGAAAAAAACATTGCCAGAGGCCATGGCCAGCGCTTTATCGGCACCCAAGCATGAAAAAAACAAAACCCAAATAAATTCGTGAATGGCAGTGAATGAGTTAATTTGTCACATGGATATTAATTTTTTTTGTCAACTTTCCAAAACGTTTCAGAAGGGCTACGATGGTATGCAAAACGCCTCAATGGGTTCTGTTTTTTCCCCATCAAATGACGACACCTCACCTCCGATTTCGGAGCTCATGCCTGCAGTAACTTGTCCAGAAGGGAACCACCTGGAGGAGGCGTTGAGGGAAATTTCCAGAGAAATCTCGTCAGAGTTCTCCTGTGCCAAAGACGTGGACCCTGACCCCTTTGCAGGTCAGTTGAAAAAGAAATAACTTTAAATTACTTTGTCGCGTTACAAAGGAGTGGATATTTTCAGACTAATTTCCACGAGGAAACAGATACAGTAAAGTCTCGTTATATCGATATTCAAGGGAGTCCGAAAAAATATCGATATAACCGGGACTATCGATATATCCGACCCTGTTTGCATGTAATTTTCTCCGTGCGTGCATAGAAATAGTATCGATATAACCGGGACTATCGATATATCCGATATCGATATAACGAGACTTTACTGTAATTATAAAAATGTTTCAAACTTTCCATGGAATCACGAAAATGCTAAAAAATATTGAACTTCTGTCAGAGATGATCGGTCGGACACTGATTATCTTTTACTGCTGGCAGGGGACGTAGTCATTCATAACGCCCAACGTCTGCAGCTGTCTGCCAAGCTATTTATGAGTGTATATGCAAATTTAAGTGATACTTTGGTAAAACACAGTTCTCTTGATTTGAATACCACGCCCCTAGACATTCCAAGCACCAACAACTATAAAACAACAGAACATAGATATTTTAATTGGTTGTCCTTTCCATGAACTGATAGATTTGTAGCCTGGCTAATGAGCTCTTCCTGTGAAGGAGTTTACCAAGTCGTAAATTAGTCCAAGGCCAGATTTCCTACATGAAGATGACAGTTTAGAAGCTGTGTTTGTTCACCTCAGATTGACCACATATTTTCTGTGCTTACATTGTGGGCCTTCTAAATATGAAACTTTTAAATATGATAACTTCTATTCTGTCTATTCTCTATCAACTTCCAAATTTATGAGTTAACCTTCAATTTCCATTGGGTTTTATCACATTAATCAAACCCTCCGCACTGTCTTTATATGTTCTCACTAGCTGGAGAATTAGACTGTTCAAGCGACGTGAGAACGAGGATCCAGGAAACTTCCTACATTCAGGAACAGTACATCCTGACCCGCTGCTCACTCAGTAGTGAGCGGAGTCTCCCTACACATGTACGGACCTGTTCAAGTTCTGATGCAACGAGGCGGCCCTGTCTCCATGACCCCGTGCCGTCCGCTCCGTTACTGGACACGGGATCTTTACCTCAAGGTCTTGAGAAGATACCCGGTCCTGAACAGAGGTCATCGTTGTCTCGCTGGGCTGACTCGGGATGGCAGCAGAACCTTTCGGCTGACTCTGCTGACAACAAGAGGAAAAATGTGAATATTTTCACAGTTGTAAAATGTCATGTCATGTGACACATGGGGTTCTATTTTCTGAGATAAAAATGTACTTTAGGCACCTCTCCGAAAACTCCAGCTTCTTCATGATGCTTCTACCGTGTAGATTGGACACCTCACTCACGCTAACCAAAAAGGGAATGAGAGGAGCCGCTTCAATTAGGCGGTTGTGTTCACTCCAACAATGGCGCAAATGCCCATTTCTACCAACATTCATCTATGAATATTCCATTACAAATAAAACTTAACCCATGCAGATATTTATTTAGACCACGCTTTGTGCTAGACTTGCATTGGGCATGAAAATTGGAATCTGATGGACGCGACACATAATAATTGCCATTGTTTTTAAACATGTGCTTTCCTTCACTTTTTGAAATCTTAAAGGACAACCAACACCATTTTTTGTTTCCTTCCTGACATCAGAAATACGTTTTATAGCATCTAAAATATGATATTTTTAGTCAAATGCAAAACACCAATAAAAATGAGTTAAATATTACCAAAACTACTTCAAAATGACCCCAGAGATGCAGAGTTTCAGAAGGTCCTGCCCCCTTGTTCGTGACATCACGCCAGGACATCTTGCTTTGCTCTAGAATTAAAACAATGGCTTCAGATTTGGAGAAGATGCTTTCTTGTTACTCATCCAGTTATGAATATGATTCAAATAGTTCTGAAGAGGAAAGCATAAATGTTTGCAATCGATTAAAGACGTCCTCCCATATCTATTCGAGCCGTCAATGACAGCAATGTAGCGTCACAGAAAATGCACAAGATGGTGCCCAAGCTCCATTGGAAATGGGCTGATTTGTCTGCTGGGAATATGTGTCAACTAGTATCAAATAGTAGTCTTGGTGCAGCACAACGATTCACCATCGCGTTATTTATGTGTTTTCCTTCTAATTTCGCCATCAAGAGGAAGTTTTCAGACCAAACAAAGTGCCCAAAATGCATTGGGTGTTGCTTTCTCGGTCAGGGGCGTTCCAGACGTGACGTCATGTCAGGCATCGTCATCAACTCGAAAACAAGACTTACTGAATATTCAGCGCGAGTCTTAAAATGTAAAATATAGCTATATGCCGTGGAATCTTTGTAAAATACGCTCAGTAGAAGTCATTTGAAGTGATTTTGCAAATTATGGACACAACTTGTCCGGGGCGTCGGTTGTCCTTTAAACATCAACTCAAGAATTCCGCTTTTTTTTCCCTCTCCAGAATGGACACTTATCTTGTAGTGACGACTCACATTGGAGACAAAAATCATTGGCCCGTTCCACCATGGCAGTGAGAAGCTTTTCGTCGCCGCAGGGTGAGCTGGAGATGCACCGTCTCAGGAGAGCTCTGGAAAGGGTATCCTTTGACCAAACTCTGGGAGGAAGGCTGGATGAAAGTGACGGGGAGACAAAGCCACCGGAAACACTGTCACGCAGAAGTCTTAATGATTCTAGTGAGTCGATAAGAATGATCCCTTTACTTCATTTCAGAAGTCAATGTACCATTCCAATTTTTTCCCTCCCTCCTACCCATAGGCGGACTCCTTTTTCCTGCCTCTCCCTTATACTGGGACAACTTCACAGACCCAAAGTACCTATTCACCGCAGTTCCGCCAGAGGATCCTCCACCGGGCCAATGCCGCTCCCTCATTCACGGCCTTCTATGCGGTAGACCCGTCACCTGGGAGGCCACGGTGAACCTGGCTCACCTCTTGCTCCCTGAGGACCAGAAGGCAAAAGTAGGGGAAGGATGCAGAAGTCAAGGAGGGGAAAGAGAAAGGGAATCTTGGGATGAGATTATTCACCAGTTGACGGCTCGTTCTGTCATAAGAGATTTTGAGAATATGGCCGAAAAAGAGGACCAAAAAGGACATGGTTGAGTTTAAACTACATACATACATATGTATTTTTAAATGATGAGTACATAATATCCACAATGTATACTCACAAAGTATGTCTGTAGGTTCAGCAAAGCGGTACCGTGTGAAGGCCATCCAAACCAGTAAGCATTGTCACATCGTATGCATGTACACGGCCTTCAACGTCATTGACAACAACCCTAACAAAAGCTTACAGGACGGTGTCGAAGTACAAAATACAGGTGGGCCAAATATACTCTCATTAGTCATAACATTAAGTATACATGCCCAATAAAACAAAACCAGTATCGACCTAAATTAATACTTACTTTATAATTGTGCATATTTATTCATTTCTGTGCGTTTGGGAATCCATTTTGGAAATAATTCCCATTCAGGAAGTAGCAAGAAGAAAGCGTATTCGGTGGGTCTGGGCAGAAGACCCATAAACGGAGACTGTGACGAAGGCGACGAGGCGTGGAACTCGACAGGTAGATGGAATAAATGTATTAAAATCGTTATTATTTTGTTTGTCAATCATTTTATTGCTTTTCAGACAGGGATGACACGCCGACCTCACCTTGCAGTCTTTCATCCTGCGAGTCGAGTAAGTGGCGTCGACTGGCTCAAAACAGGCCTTTATTTACGAGTACCAATTTTCAAATGTTGCTTTCTTTAATCAGTGATATTTACAGCCAAATATATTTTTATCCGCTGCGTAACACAATATTATTGCAGTTTACTTAAAATTGTTTTCATTCTGTCAAATTGGTCGATGACCGGTACGGTTACTTTGTATTATTCTGTCCCCTGGCGGTCAAGGCACGCAAATGCAGAGGGGACAAAAGTACCAGTTGAATCACCACGGGGCACAAAACCTTTTCATTATACACTGTATTATAATACCAGTGGCGGACCGTCAAGCCTTGCAAAGCCTTCTCTGCTGGCCTAAACATATCTTAATCACGAATTGATGTTGATTATATTTTCCCCGAATTCTTATAAAATAATTCCAATTTGTCTTTCAGTTTACTTTCATTACTTTCCCCCTGTTGCGCTGCTTCCCGGCGTGTGTTGTTGTATTTAAGCATTTAACCAATCACATTTCAGCCATCATTTATTACCAGGGTCAGAAATCTACCTGTGCGCCTTCACAATCAGTTCTGCTGGCCCTGTCACATTAAATCTGTCGATCAAACTGTTGTTTTAAGCAATCAGATTTCAGGTTGGCAACCCAAAAGGTGTACCAACGCTTCTTTAAGGCGCTGGTAAAAGTCAGTTTTCGCAAACTATGATTGGCTAGTCACTAGCCAATCATAGTTTGCGAAAACTTTCTCTACTCACAAGCCCCTAGTGACAACAAAACCATACTAGCCAGAACTAGCACACTGTGTTGGTAGTGAGCTGCATACGGAAATATAGTGTATAAATATCGATTTAATAACAGTTTTGTCAAGCCACAATGGCCGAAGGAGAAGAAATGGATTTGGTTGGAAATTTACTGTTAAAGCCATTTTCATTAAGAAAGGTCGGTCTCATGTTTCCTGGCTTATGGAACCCTCTAGTGGATTTGTAGTAAATCACACCACATTTTTTTGCAGTCTGGATTGATTCAGACATAGTACTACTGAAGGCCTAGCGATGAAATCCACGGCCTGCCACTGCGTCATATGACATTTTTCGCTATGTGCTTTTATAAAGTGAAACAATGAGTTCCTTTTTCACCTGATTTTATTCAAACCGACAGATGTCATCAGTGCTGCTGCATCAGTAACAACGGCTCAGTCGTCCACTCGTTCTCAGCGATCTATAGAGAGCAAGTCAATGGAGAGCTTCTTTGGAACCAGGTAAACTATTTGCTATATATTTTCTGCCTATTAGCTATCTATCTAGCTGGCTATCTATTAGCTACCTACCAAGCTAGTTATCTATTAGCTAGCTGGCGATCTTTCTATCTATTTGAGTTATTCTGGGTTTAGTGAACGCTGGCACGTTTGGCTTCTGCTGCTCACCCACAGAAAAAATTACTGATCCTGTGACTGTAAAGTGACCTTGAGAGTTTTGAAAAGCGCGGAGAAATCAAATGTATTATTATTATTATAGAAGAGGTTGAAAAACTTCTGTTGATTTGGATTTACGAAAAGCAGCTTACAGGGGACATTGTGAGTGAGGGTATTATTGCAGAGAAGGCACGGCAACTTCACTCAACCTGGAAGTTCATCATCCATTGACAACTACCATCACAAAGGCAAATAAAACGACTTTATTATACAGTACAGTTTATTCCTTTAATTACAATACAATAGCACATTTATTATACATAAATTAAGGTATATTTTGTGTAGTTTTAAGCCTCATTTAGTAGAAAAGTATGTTTTATGGGGACCTGAGAACTGATTATTCTCTTTTTTAATGGTTTCTTATGGGAAATAAATGTTTGGCTGACGAACGTTTTGTCTTACACACACTTTCTGGGAACCAATTAAGTTCGTAAACTGAGGTATCACTGTACTTTAAAGGACAACTGACGTCACTTTTTTGTTTTTTTATCTGACATCAGAAAAACGTTTTATAGCATGATATGATAGTTTTAGTCAAATGCAAAACACCAATAAAAATGACTTAAAGTGTCCAAAATCTGCAAAAAATTGAGCTGCGAATTGGGCATTTTCAGAAAGTCCCGCCCCCGGTTCGTGACGTCACGCCAAGACGTCTTGCATTGCTTGTGAATCAAAACAATGGCTTCAGATTCGGAGAATATGCTTTCTTGTTACACATCCAGTTATGAATATGATTCAAATAGTTCTGAAGAGGAAAGCATACATGTTTGCAATCGATTAAAGAATTATATGTGCCATTTTGAGGCAACACTGGGGGAAAATCTCTCACCCAAAAAAAACAGGCACAAAATGGCGACCTCCAGTGGCCACCTCCGCTTCCACAGGCTGATAAATTCCTTATATGGAGCTTGGATGCCGTCTTCTAGCGGCTTTTGGGTGCAACACGGTTCTCAGACCAAACATGTAGAGCAAAATACATTGACGTGATGGAAGGACTGCTACAATGTGCCTTTTTTCGGTCAGGGGGCAGTCCTTTCGAGACGTCACATACGAACTCGTCACCAACTCAAAAACAAGACTTCCTGAATATAGAGTCTTAAAACGTAAAATATAGCTATATGCAGTGGAATCTTATTAAAATACGCCCAGTAGAAGTCATTTGAAGCCATTTTACAAATTATGGACACAACTTGTACAGAGACGTCGGTTGTCCTTTAAATGGAGTCCATCTACTTTCAAGTTGAAATGACCTTTAAAATCATTTGACCTCTTCCAGGTTTCCCCTTGGTAGACTCAGGTCCTCGATTTCATCAGGACGACAGATGCCACTTAAGTCCCACTGCTTGTCTGCAGAGACTGACAAACAACCAGAGAATGAAGGTTCAGACTACCTGCCCCTGGTGAGTGGGGATAAAGCGAGAAATTGATAGTGGGACTTGAAAAATACAATTGGCTTATCTGATTGATCGTCTTAGGTTCGCCTTCAGTTGGCCTCGGGAGCTTTTCTGCTCACTGAGATATACGCCGACTGCGTTCAGATTTCCTTGGATCGCCTGAAGAGGGCTTCCCCGTACAGTCTGCATCGTCGCAGCCTTAGCCCGCCTTTCCGCTGCGCATCTCCCAGTGCTCCATCTTTATCGGCCTCCGCCAAATCTCATCACGTCACCTTTTCGCCTTCCTCCTGCACCTTCGCCAAAACAACCGCGCCGCCCTTCCACCACACGCCAGATGACACCCCCTTGATGCTGGAACCCAGGCTTCGCCGACGACACCTGTCAGACCGAGACCCCATTAGCTTCTCGCAAGATCTCCCCAGTTCTGAGGAAGGCTCCCTGGAGCTACCCGGTGGCGACTATCCAGGCCAGAGTCACGGACAGGCAGACAGCGGTCGCGGGTCAGAGACCGATGTACGTGAGGGGTCTTCACGGGAGCCCCCCTACCTTCAGATGAGTAGCCAATTGGCTCAAGACAACCTGGAGGGATCGAGCTGGGCGACCGCAGTGGCTCTGGCCTGGCTTGAGCACCGCTGCGCCGGATATTTCATGGAGTGGGAGTTGGTGGCGGCAAAAGCGGACTTTTGGCTGCGCGGACAGGAACTCCCCGAGGGAGTGGACCTGGCCGGGTTGAGGGGGGCTGCCAGACAGCTGTTCCTGCTGCTGCGTCACTGGGATGAGAATATTAAATTCAACATGCTGTGTTATAATCCCAATAATATGTGAGGCAAGCAAGAGCCCACTTTTCTCTCAAAATCAAGACATTTAGCATATTTGACAATAAACCTGACTTTGACTTTCACATTTCATTTCTAAGCACCTTTCAAAACTCTCAAGGTCACTTTACAGTCGCAGGATAAGTTTTTTCTGTGCGTGAGCAGCGGCAGCCACATGCGCCAGCGTTCACTCAACCCAGTAGCTCAAATAGTTAGAAAGTTAACCAGGTCTGCGTACTTCCACCTACGCAATATCAATCGTCTTTGTCCGTCTCTCACTCCTCACACCACACAACATTCGTAACATCGATTCTCTTCCCACCTTCAAGTCCCATCTCAAAACCCACCTCTTTAAAATTGCATTTTCTGTGTAGCTCTCTCTCGTTTCTATTTATAATTGTATTTTATTTATTGTATTCTATTTGTGATTGTATTTTATTTTTTATAGTACATATGCTTGTCTGCGACTGTAAAGTGTACTTGAGAGCTTTGAAAGGTGCTTAAAAAGTAATGTATTATTATTACAGTAAAGTCTCGTTATATCGATATCGGTTATATCGATAGTACTGCTTATTACGATACTATTTCTATGAACGCAAGGAGAAAATTTATATGCCGCAGGATCTGATATATCGATAGTCCGGTTATATCGATATTTTTTCCGACTCCTGAGAATATCGATATAACGAGACTTTACTGTATTATTATTATTATTATTAAAAATTACCTAATAGATAGCTATTAGATAGCCAGCTAGATAGATAGCTAATAGATAGCTAGCTAGATAGTTAGCCAATCAGCTAGACAGCCCATAGATAGCTAATAGATAGCAAATACATAGCTAGGTAGCTAGCTAGATAACTGACATTGAATGGAATTTAAGCAAAAATATATATTGCACATATTGCACCATTATCATACGATAGGTAGCAACTGGGGAAACCTCAGCTAAGTAACACTTTTCCTTGCATTATTACATAAACATTCAATGCAGCGTAAGAAAACATGGACTCTTCTTTCATCAGAAAAAAAAGTTATTTCTTAAATTATAAGGGTCTGGAGTTATATGAGCTTGAAATGAGGGTGGGTGTCCAAAATACAATGCAATACATACATATTGGTTTATAGAGCGCTTTAACAACTGCTGAAGCTGAAACAAAGCGCTAAAATGGGAAGAAAAAAAGGTAAATGCTGCCCCCTTGTGGAAAGAAAAAATACCAGAGACCATGGCCAGCGCTTTATCAGCACCCAAGCATGAAAAAAAAACAGATTCAGAAATGGCGCTCCACGTCATATTTTCAAATCCTGAAGAAATTCGGCAATGGCATTCAATGAGTTAACCAGTAAAAAAATAAATAGTTAATTCCTAAGTTATATGGGTCTGGAGTAATATGAGGTACAAATGGGGGCGGCTGTACAAAAGGTAAATGCTGCTCTCTCTCGTGGAAGGGAAAATACATTGCCAGAGGTCTGACCAGCGCTTTATCTGCACCCCCTGCAAGAAAAAACAAAACCCAAACAAATTTGGGAATTTCACTCCATGTCATGCTTCTCAATTCCCAAATACATTCGGGAATGGCAGTGAATGAGTTAAAAGGAAAAATACTGATTCATATGTTCTGTAAACAGATCTATAGTCTTTTATCAAGCCACCTATAAAACGAGTTTTGACTGAAACTGGAATAAAGATGAGGATTTTTTTAAAGACAGTAAAACAAAGAAATAAAAGGCACACATTTTGAATTTGTTTTACATTTATTTGACAAACTACTCAATTTTGGAGTAGATAATATTCATATATGATATTTGTTTATATTTATCGTGAAGGGTAGAGGCTATACAGGGCTTTGGACCTTTTTTTTAATGAATATTTATGATCATAGAAAAATATTTTTAAACATTATGCAAATGCAAAGCTGACCTTTTTTTTTCCCTTCATGATTTTAGACTGTGCGGGCATGCAAAGAAAAAAAAGTGCTCCATGCTCTTTCTAATGGATGATTTGACTCTGGACGTACTTGACTTGTTTGTTTTGAAACGGCGAATGTGATTAAGCGCCTGATTGTCTCGGAAAGCGGAGATTCTAACGACAATTTGGCTTGAATGAAATCCTTTATAGGGACTAATAGTAAAACGAAGACTGTACAGAAAAAAAACACAAAATAAAGAGAAAAGGATACATTCTCAGCCAGGTCCATGTTGCAGTGCAGACGAACTTGCTGTGAAGTACTCTACATTCAAGTTTGGTCTTGACAAAACGCTTTTAGAGATGGCTTAAAATCCAGTGCACGGTTTCTGCATCATAAATGTGTGTCTATATTATTTTGTACTTTTCTGCTGTTGTGATTAAAACATCACTGAAACAATACATGTCTCACTTTTTCCCTCCAAATGGTCGATAAATTATAATCCATCAGAAACTGTACTTAATTCATCAGCATTGCTCTTATATATTCTTTTTTTTCTTATACATATACAGTAAAGTCTCGTTATATCGATATCGGATATATCGATAGTCCCGGTTATATCGATACTATTTCTATGCACGCACAGAGAAAATTACATGCAAACAGGGTCGGATATATCGATAGTCCCGGTTATATCGATATTTTTTCAGACTCCCTTGAATATCGATATAACGAGACTTTACTGTATTTTTTTCTGTTTGTAATCTCAGGAGTCTACAAGCTCCTTCTTCTGCCATCCACACACACACACAAATGTACAGTGATACCTTGGCTTACGAACTTAAATTGGTTCCCAGACAGTGTGTAAGGCGAAAAGTGTGTATCCCAAAAATTAATTTCCCATAAGAAACCATTAAAATGAGAATAATCCGTTGTCAGCTCCACATAAAACATAATTTTCTACTTTCTAATTTTCTAAGCCTTAAAACTACACAAATATACATTATTTTATGTATAATAAATGTGCTATGGTATTATAATTTAAGAAATAAACTGTACTGTATAATAAAGTCGTTTTATTGACCTTTGTGATGGTTGTTGATGGCTTGATGGAATGGAGTGGCCGGTTTTATCAGCATTAAACACTTGATGAGGAACGTAGCCTTCTTCTTTCACTATCTTGAGAAATGATCCCTTGTAGGTGCTTTGTCTGTGATAATCTTACCTTTTTCCTCATCAATTGTGTTCTGTTTAGCTGGGTTGATAGCTTTTTGCATCAAGTGTACGGATGGCTTGTGAGGGTTATTTGTGGAGCCTGATTGATGGGATAGTTTAACCTTCCGGTCTACACTCAGCTTTTGAACTATCAAAGTTGAAAGGAGTCCAAATTTCACTGTTTTTTATCCATTTTCTCACCATTTCACTTTTGTTTTTTTGTTTCAAGCTCTGTCGTCTCCCTTTCGTGTGTGTGTGTGTGTGTGTGTGTGTGTGTGTGTGTGTGTGTGTGTGTGTGTGTGTGTGTGTGTTCTCACTCTCTCTCTATCGTCCGCCTGTCTCTTTAATGTTTAACCCTCCCCTCACTGCTGCGTTCTTGACCAATCACGTGGCTTTAACCGAAGATGCCATTTTGTTTTTGGGAACCGAAGACTGGGGGCGGGGAATAGAGGACAAAACAGTCTGCCACCATTTTCTTGTTAGGAAAACGGGCTCGTTCGCAAACAACACATCACTCATTGTGGCAGCTCCGTGTGTATCCCAAAAAATAGTTTGTAAGCCAAGGTAACATTTTCATAGATGTAACGTTGGTAAACCGAAAAGTTTGTAAGCCATAGGGTTCATAAACCGAGGTATCACTGTACATAAAGTCAATGCATGTGGTGATTGAGGAGTAAAGCTTTAGCGATGAAATCAAACAAATAAAAACGCAGGCACTGAGCACCGTGTGCAAGAGAGAGAGAAAAAAAGCGATTTTTAAAAAGGGCATCTGGTGCTTTCGCTGCAGTCAGCATGGCCATAAGTCTTTGGAGCTACATCACGCCATCCGATGGCCAAAACGGACTCAATTCGCGCTTGAAAAAGCCACCTTGGGAGTTTTTATGAGATGATCTCTAGGATGTAGAAGACCAGCTCCATGATGACGGGACCCTCACTGAGCTGGCAGGCGCCGCTGTGAATGATGGGAATTAGCGCGCTGTCCAGGTCGCTCAGATACGCCGGAGGAAGTGGCTGCCCGTTGCTCCCTGCTAGGTAGCCAACCTGGAAGATGGAGGAATAAAAAAGGACACATTATCATTGATATAATGTATGTTCGTATGCATAAAGTACCAGTAAAGACCACAATACAGTGATATCTCGGCTTTTGCTCACGAACTTTTCGCCTTGCGAACATTTAATTCGTGACAATATAATCTTGGCATACGAACTAGTTTTTGACGGACGAACAAAACCACACAGCGCCACGGTGGCTGGCGGAGTAGTTTTCCACAACCCTTTTGAGTGCAGATGTGGTTTGCTATCGAGTGGAGTACTTTTGCTATTATGGGACCGAAAAAGAGGCCACCACAGGCTAGTGTTAAGCCGAAGCGGACACAAAAGAAAATTACGATCGAGCAGAAGATCATCGAAAAACACAAACGTTTGTGTGACTTAGCGTCTCAGTACCAGTATGCTAAGTGGACCATTGCTACGTATTTTATTAAATGTTGATTTTTTTCAGTACAAACCAATACAGGTTACTTATAAGTCTTAAACATACTTCATATAAATATACCGGTAACACATAAATATACATTCCATACAAAATATAGCACTAAAGCAACTTACAAACAAATTCACCTTACAAACGACCGTTCGGAACATATCTCGTTCGTAAGTTGGGTAGCGTCCGTACCTGGTCTGAATCAAGTGTGACGCGCAGGCCCAGCTTGGCCATCCCGTCTTCCTTGAGCAACTTGAGGTGCGGGCACAACGCCATGCAGAAGGCCCGCGCCACGTTCTCCGTCAGGCGGCTGTGGTCGGCTGGGTCGCTCAAGCCATTGGGCTGGTCGTCGCTCTGGAGGAAAAAAACCTAGCGGGAGAGGGTGGGGAGTTTTTTTGTCATCTTTTCAGACAATTTCTTTTTTTCCATATTTGGGAGGAGATGAACATATCCATTGGATGGATTCTCTCATGGATGCAAGAGATGCAAGAGATTCGCTGTACCTCTGTCCAGCGGATGACTTTGCCGTTGGCCTTGAATTCAGAGCCATGGAAGATCTTCACGCTGGCAATGGACTCCATCGACTTTCCATCGATGGGGCTAATGACACTGAAATTTAGCAGTGTTATTTATTATTAAATAACAAGGCGGAAGTAGTCGCCGAAACATGTCAGCTATTTGAACACCTACACTGTCTGTAAGTAAATAATCTGCTTAAAATTAGATATCAAGTAGACAGGATGAACTTAGTACAACGGTTATTTATTATTATATTTTTGATATTCGATCATTATACTTCGGTATAACGTAGATTTTTACCATCAATTTATCGCCTAGACCACAGGTGTCAAAGTCAAGGCCCGCGGGCCAAATCCGGCCCGCCACATCATTTTTTTCGGCCCGCGAAAGCAAATCGAACTTGTTAAATTCCATGATGATTGCTAAAATCTGAGCCAAAATTTCATATTTTTGGATGTCAACCACAATAAAAGTCATTATTCTTGACTTCAGATTTGAAAACGAGTTATTCATTAATTTGCGGTGTGCTCTATATGTAATATTTGAAGGGATTTAAACATTCTAATGGGTTCCCCAAATTCATAACGGCCCTCGAGAGGAAACCATAACTACAATGTGGCCCGCGGCAAAAATGACTTTGACACCCCTGGTGTAGATTTTTACCATCAATTTATCGCCTAGACTGAATAGCAGCCTCTGAGGGTAAATCTGAACTGTGACAGATTGCAGGCCCAAAGTACAGATGCTCCCCAACTTACAAACATTCGAGTTACGAATAACGGTACATACGAACATTTTTGCGGGTATGTAAAAATATGTTCGGACAGAGATGCTGTAATTTAGATTTTGTATTGCACACCTTTTTCTCGCCGAGCTCGTTTGCGATTGGCTGCGTAGAGTATGCGGGCGGGGAGGAAATCCATCTTCCCAGTTGACGCACCAGGAGGACGTGTTGCATCACAAAAAGTAATGGCTGCTGTCACCTAATTACTGAAACGGCTGACTGAATATCCGAGGATATATGTCATCGTACAACAGTCGGTGTGAATTTATTTTCCGACTGTAAGAGAGTCTGTGTTTTATACTTCCCCGTTCAGTGTTCGACTTCAACATACATTCCATAAAACATATAGCATTGAAGCAACTTACAAACAAATTCACCTTATAAACGACCGCTCGGAACGTATCTCGTTCGTAAGGTGGGGAGCGTCTGTATAATACAAAAAAAAGGTTTATACTGGGTGTGGTGCATTCTGAGTCCCGCGCCGATGGTCTCACCCCTTGTTGAAGTCCTGGTCGTCATCCGTCCACTGGACATGCACCTGCTCCTGGTTGTCCTCTTGCTCTGCTTTTCCGCATGTGATAGTGAAGTCCTTCATGTCCCTCAACGCTTGCCGTAGAGCATCCATGGTTTCGGCTGTGATCTGGATCATCACGCCATCTAAGATAGACGCAACGAGGGTATTCGGTCTCATTGGTCGTATTGCAGCTCCGCAAACAACATCAGGATTTACCTTCTACGATGCTAGTTTTAGCCAAATAACCCGACGAGGCTTTTAGGGCACCACTGAACACAAAGAAACAAGCGCCGGTCACTGAAAAGAAAACAAATGAGAAAAAGTTAGCACGAGCATGAAAGTGGGGACGACGCGGCGTTGGCGCTACCGTTGCGCGGCTGATGATGGATGCTGATGGCCTGCGTCTGATAGTTGCCGTCGTCGTTCTGCACGCACACCAGATGCGAGTCGGCGCGCTCGTTAAAGCACGCGCCCATCGCCAGCACGTGCTCATTGGACTTGTTCATGGCTTTCATCAACTGCAACGACGCACAGTCGGGATGAATAAATGCGGTTAAAAACCTCAAAAGGCGTCAAGGAGACGGATCACAACCGAGGTGCAGTCGCATGCTCGCTCGTTTTTAATCCCGTCAGATTAGTTGAATTCTCGCGAGGCGCAAATAAATTTGTATATGTGGACATTTTAAACTGTGAGATCATGTGAGGCAAAAGCTGACAGCCACGCTCCAGAAAATCCAAAGTCCTAGCATGGTTATAAAAAGAACCGTGCGGATGCAAGCATTTATGTTGGAAGTCAAATAAAAATAAATATATAATAAATAAATATGGGCTGGAATTCAACCTTATTAAAAACCTAACTTAGCTCATTCACTGCCATTCCCGAATTTATTCAGGAGATCAAAAGCATTACGTGGAGCGCCATTCACGAATTTGTTCGGGTTTTTTTTCTTGCAGGGGTGCCGATAAAGCACTGGTCAGACCTCTGGCAATGTTTTTCCCATTCCACGAGGGGGCAGCATTTGCCTTTTGTCTATGTTAGTGCTTTGTTATAGCTTCAGCTGTTGTTAAAGCGCTATATAAAACATAATATATGTATTCCATTGTATTTTGTACAGCCGCCCCAATTTCAAGCTCAGATAACTCCAGACCCATATAACTTAGGAATTAACTATTTTTTTTCTGGCCTAATGTTTCTTACGCTGAATTGAATGTTTATGTAGTCCTAAAACTCAATATTCTGTGGGTCCCGCAATTTGAGTGAAAATGACAAAAACCCTGGCACTGGAGTGGAAACATTTTTGCACATCGTCTGGCATGAATGAGTTAACTCAATTCATTGACGCCATCTTTCAACGTTGACATAAAAGAGTTACCGTAGCTGCTGGGCATGCTTGAACTCAGTCACTAACCAAAACAGCAGCGCCGACCAAATATGTCACAATTTCACAATTCCATTGGAATTTATTTGAAGAAACATTTAGTCTGAATTTAATGTTTATGTAGACCTAAAACTCAATATTCTGTGTGTACTTAATTTGAGTGAAAATGACAAAAACCCTGGCACTGGAGTGGACAAAATTTTTTGCACATTGTTTGGCAGTGAATGAGTTAAAAAGGAAGCTCTATAACACAGGTGTCAAAGTCAAGGCCCGCGGGCCAAATCCGGCCCGCCACAATTTTTTTTCGGCCCGCGAAAGCAAATCAAACTTGTTAAATTCCATGATGATTGCTAAAATCTGAGCCAAAATTTCATATTTTTGGATGTCAACCACAATAGAAGTCATTATTCTTGACTTCAGATTTGAAAACGAGTTATTCATTAATTTGCTGTGTGCTCTATATGTAATATTTGAAGGGATTTAAACATTCTAATGGGTTCCCCAAATTCATAACGGCCCTCGAGAGGAAACCATAACTACAATGTGGCCCGCGGCAAAAAATGACTTTGACACCCCTGCTCTATAAGGATGGATGGTTGTGTATTACTAAGCATTGACTCTGTGAGCGATACTGTATAGTCAGAAACAACTAATGAACATGTCAATTCAGTTAATGAGAAAGTGGTTAAAGTCTTGTGTAAAAAGCAACGTACACAACATGCTTTGAGTCGCTTACAACCTCTGTGGAATTGTTTGTTGTAATTGTTGAACATAATGTGAAACTCTACATTTTCAAGGGTTTGTTCAAAAAAATTGTGATTATTACACAAACTAATATACATTTTGAAAAATGAGATTAGCGTGCAAACACAGGCTAACCTCATTATAGCGATTGCTGGGGATTTTAATGCTCGTCTTCTTTACTGCCATGTCCACGACCAGGCCTTTCACCATCGGCAATGCATACTGGTAGTTGCGGAAGTCCTGCGAGACATGTCACATGATGCGTCGACACAAATGATATCAAGCTGGTGATTGGTCAACAAGTGAACGTGACATCTTACCGCCAACAGATTCATGATGGTGTGGCCAGTCTCGCCAAAAAGCGGCTTCCGGAAACGCACGCTGAAGAGCGGGCACGGGTAAACTAATACAAAGACCATTATAGTAAACAGAAGGTTGTGTGGAAAAAGGTGTAGATAGCACTCACATCGGTACTCGGCGCCCAGCCGCAGCATGAGGCGGATGGGGAAGACCTTAGCCCAGGGCGTCTCCCATTTCTGGATGAGTACACCAAAAAGGAAGGGTGGGTTGGGCAGCAGCAGGTCTTGCAGAGACTGGAAGGAGGGGCTAACGTAGAGGAAGCCTCCGTGCTCCCTGCTGCCCAGGAAGCTCTGCGTGAAGAAGGAGTGGCTCAGGTGGCCCAGAACGTTTCCTGGAAGGGGAAACCCAGATGATATACAAAGCCAAAAAAGATCATATTTCCAACTGAGAGTTAGGATGGCAGAAAAAAATGATTTACACCGCCCTACCCACTTGCACACTGCAAGAATCAAGACAGGGGCGCGGAAAATCCTACCCTCTGCACCCTGCCCACCACCTTTTCCACATACTTGGCCAATAATGATGATTCTGATTTGGGTCGTGGTCTGGGTGAAGTTTACAATAAAAAAAATCACTAATCACATGGCTTTGGGAGACTTCTGGGCCACAACTACAGTAAAGTCTCGTTATATCGATATCGGTTATATCGATAGTACCGCTTATTATGATACTATTTCTATGAACGCAAGGAGAAAATTTACATGCCGCAGGATCGGATATATCGATAGTCCGGTTATATCGATATTTTTTCCGACTCCCGAGAATATTGATATAACGAGACTTTACTGTAGTTAAAAAAATGTGTAATGGTCCAAAAAATGTGCATTTTCTGCTTGGCGAGTATACAACATTGGATTAGATTTGCCTTTATTAGTCTCGCAGTGGAAAAATTTACATTTCACAGCAGCAAAGTTATGAAAGGAAGATGAAAGGAATGAAAGTCAAAAAAAATAACGTAGCTGTTCCTTTCACATTTTGGTAGCATGTCCAGAAGATCGTTACTGTAGTGCTGATAGTGCTGTCATCTTACCACTGAGGGCTTCCTGGTAAAGATGGACAAAGTGTTTGAAGATGTCCTTTGGGATGGCCTTCTCTTCAGGAAGACACTGAAGAAGAACCACAACCTCCGCCTGGCCGACGGCATGCATGCCCTTTGTCGTCATGTACCAGCACTTCCTGTTAACATCTGACCAAAAAAAAAAAAAAAACAAAGGATCTCAGCAGGTTAAGACCACCTTCATATGAGGGTCATTTTCTGTCCCGCCATTAAATTTCAAATTAATGCATTGGTGTAAATGACAATTGTTTCAAAGTTTGCAGTCACACCACACAATCACTTAAAAAAAAGCCTCTTTTTCAAACTGAGAAATTGACTCACAATTGACGAGCATGACCATAGCGAGGAGGTTAGCATTGAGGACAAAAACCAGCGGTTCGGGGCCTCCTTCCTCCAGCTGCTGCATGAGGACCATCGCTGGGGGACGTTCCTCCACTGCATAGTCTGGTTGTGGAGTCAGAGGTAACGTCGTGTGAAAAAACAGGCAGACGGGATTCATGTCATAAGTGTGGATTTGTGATATGTAACAATTCTGGTGGACTAAAGTACAGGAAAATACGCCACATCAGAGTTGGTATATGTAGACGCTCCCCGACATACGAACATTCGAGTTATGAACAATGGTACATACGAACATTTTTGTAGTAATATATGTAGTATTCTCTCTAGTTGTACAAATACATATTTTTATAGAGCATACATTTTATGTTTTTTTTTTTATTTTTCAGTATAACCCAATATAGGTTACTTATACGAGCCTTAAACATACGTATATAAGCCTTAAACATACCGTATTTTCTGGAATACAAGGCGCACCTTCAATGAATGACATTTAAAAAAGCTTTTCCATATATAAGGTGCACCGCATTATAAGTGGCATCTTCAATGAATGACATACAAACGCTCCCCAAGTTACAAACGATACGTTCCGAACGGTCGTTCGTAATGTGAATTTGATCATAAGTTGCTTCAATGCTATATTTTGTATGGAATGTATGTTTAAGATTTATATAGGTATGTTTAAGGTTTATACAAGTGTGTTTAAGGCTTGTAGAAGTAACCTGTATTGGTTTGTACTGAAAAATAAACATTTAATAAAATATATGCTCTATAAAGACTATATATATATCTAAATACTACCGTCACTACAAAAATGGTCGTATGTACTGTTGTTGGTAACTCGAATGTAGGGTGTGTGTCTGTATTTTAAAATGTTTTTCATACATAAGGCGCACCAGACTATGAGGCACATGGTCAGCTTTTGAAAAAAATCTTTTTTTGATATTTTTAGTCAAATGCAAAACACCAATAAAAATGACTTAAAGTGTCCAAAATCTGAATTGGGCATTTTCAGAATGTCCCGCCCCCAGTGCGTGACGTCATGCCAAGACGTCTTGCCTTGCAGGAGAATCAAAACAATGGCTTCAGATTCGGACAACATGCTTTCTTGTTACATATCCAGGTATGAATATGATTCAAATAGTTCTGAAGAGGAAAGCATACATGTTTGCAATCGATTAAAGAATTTATTCCATGCCATTTTGAGGCAACATTGGGGCAACAATGGGTCATCAGAAAAGAGGCACAAAATGGCGCCCTCCAGTGGCCACCTCCGCTTCCACAGGCTGATAAATTCCTTATACGGAGCTTGGACTCCCTCTTCTGGCGGCTTTTGGGTGCAACACGGTTCTCAAACCAAACATGTACAGCAAAATACATTGAGGTGATGGAAGGACGCTCCAATGCGTCTTTTTTACGGTCAGGGGGCGGTCCATTCATGACATCACATACGGACTCGTTACCAACTCAAAAACAAGACTTCCTGAATATTCAGCGCGAGTCTTAAAACGTAAAATATAGCTATATGCGGTGGAATCTTATTAAAATACGCTCAGTAGAAGTCATTTGAAGCCATTTTACAAATTATGGACACGACTTGTCCGGAGACGTCGGTTGTCCTTTAAGGTAGTCTAAAAAGAACTCAGTTCAAATACGTTTGTCCATCCAGTGAGAGAACACAAAGGACGCATGGGTCGGCGAGGAGGCAGGGGGTGGGCGGGTAGGTGATGGGGACGGTGAAGATGAGGGCAAGCACCTGTGATGTGGCCTCCCGTACCTCCTTTGACTCCGGTGGAGATGAGGATGGGAGGGAGCCCGTCCTCCGGGATCAAGCTCAGGGCGCTGCCCACTGGGCTGCCTCGTGGGCCCATGGGGTCGGAGGTGACCTGATGGGAGCAAGAGAGAGAGAGAGAGAGCGGAATGAAGGTTAAAAAGAAGAAGCTTTGAAATTGCTCCAATGCTGAGTGAAGGATTGAAGATAATAATGTTTCTGCAAAGAGAGGCAATTGTTTATTCAAAAAATGCCTTTTTGGATGTCAATCTACAACAAGTGAAGTGGCACTTAACTCATTCACTGCCAGACATGCAAAAAATGCGTTTATATATATATATAAACAGTAAAGTCTCGTTATATCGATATTCAAGGGAGTCCGAAAAAATATCGATATAACCGGGACTATCGATATATCCGACTCTGTTTGCATGTAATTTTCTCCGTGCGTGCATAGAAATAGTATCGATATAACCGGAACTATCGATATATCCGATATCGATATAACGAGACTTTACTGTATATATATTCTGAAAACTCAATATTCTGATATTGAGTTTTAGGACTATATAAACATTCAATGCAGCGTAAGAAAACTTAGACTATCTTCTTTCATCACAAAAAAAGTTCATTTCTAAACGATTTGGGTCTGGAGTTATATGAGGGCAGCTGTCCAAAATACAATGCAATACATACATATTGGTTTATATAGCGCTTTAAAAACAGCTGAAGCTGGAAAAAAAGCACGAATGTAGAAAAAAGGGAAATGCTGTCGCCTTGTGGAAAGGAAAAAAAACATTGCCAAAGGCCATGGCCAGTACTTTCTCGTCACCCAAACAAAAAAAAAATCTGGGAATGGCGCTCTATGTCCTATTTTCAATTCCCGAATAAATTTGTGAATGGCTGTGAATGAGTGTGAATGATAAAAACAACAATGAATCGTATAGAGAAATATAGAGAATGACAGCCTTTTGCAATGCTTACTTAAAGGACAACCGACGTATCCGGACAAGTTGTGTCCATAATTTGTAAAACGGCTTCAAATGACTTCTACTGAGCGTATTTTACAAAGATTCCACCGCATATAGCTATAATTTACGTTTTAAGAATTGCTATGAATATTCAGGAAGTCTTGTTTTTGAGGTGGTGACGAGTCCGTACGTGACGTCACTAAAGGACCCCCCCCCCCCCCGACCGACAAAAAGACACATTGTAGCAGTCCTTCATCACGTCAATGTATTTTGATGTACTGTTTGTCTGAAAACCTTGATGTTGCACCCAAAAGCCGCCAGAAGAGGGCATCCAAGCTCCATGTAAGTAATTTATAAGCCTGTGGAAACGGGCTGATTCATTCCTCACGGGAGCTGGTCGCCATTTTTGGGTGCGACATCCCCCCCCCCCCTCAAAATGACACGGAAAAAAATCTTTAATCGATTGCAAACTTGTATGCTCTCCTCTTCAGAACTATTTTAATCATATTCATAACTGGATGTGTAACAAGAAAGCATATTCTCCGAATCTGAAGCCATTGTTTTGATTCTCCAGTTATGCAAGACGTCTTCAGTGACGTCACGAACTGGGGGCGGGACTTTCTGAAAATGCCCAATTCGCAGCTCAATTTTTTGCAGATTTTGGACACTTTAAGTCATTTTTATTGGTGTTTTGCATTTGACTAAAAATATCATACTGCGTGTTTTGGGTATTTTAGATGCTATAAAACGTTTTCTGATGTCAGTTCAGAAACAAAAAAGTGACGTCGGTTGTCCTTTAAGACACATAACTTGATATTTAACTTTTTTTTTTCCAAGTTAATTTTTTTTATAAACCATTAACTTTTAAACTACGAACATGCGTGTGAGCGTACCACGACAGCATCGGATCCGGATGTTTTGCTTGCATTTGTCGATGTGCCGGTGCGTTGCGTGGGCACTGGAGTTTTGGGAGACTCTGTCTCATCGCCATTTGGTAGGAGGCCGTCCGCAAAGCCCACCTTTTTCTGGTCCGGTGTGACAGATGCTGAATGAGACAGTCATTATTGTATGTAAATGGAGTTCTATCTCCATTGAATGTGGCAAAGTGAAGCAAATTTTGAAAATGAGTGCTTCACTTAGTCTTCATCAAGCCAAAAATGAAAACAGAATTATTGGTTTTGATTGTGTGATGTCACTTTAGATCAAATTTTTACCATAACATTTGGAGAAAACACCATGACAGCCTAAAGCCGTACTGCAGGTATCTAAACATTGCCTAATGTACGAAAACTGTAATCAATGGCCCGCAATGAGAAGAAAGGATGCGTATGTGGAACCGTCGCGACTTGGAATTGAAGCGGATTTACATGGGACAGGAGGTGTGAGACAGTCTCTTTTCGTCAATGGATTCCACAGCTTTGTGTTTAGCTTGTAGCAGACGTGCCACATTTCACCACAACGTCACTGATCCACTGGTGAAAAGGACTGGTTGATCTCATCCTCTTTCATCTAGAACTGCTTCATACAACAAAGAGGGTGCAGAAAGTTCTTAGGATTGAATGACTGTCTGTGTCTTTGTGTTGTCATATTATTTTTTTTTACTTCAAGAGGGCGCCTCGAGAGTGGCTGCCTTTACAGGAGCGCCTGTATTTTGTTTTCCGACTTCTTCTTTTCCTTCCATCACTTTGCTGCTGTGAAATGTAAATTTCTCCAGTGTGACACTAATAAAGATTTTTCTAATCTAATCTAATCTGATTTAATCTAAATTTTTCCTCTTTGGATCGGGATTTGGCGCCGTTTTATGGCAATTTAGAGCAGTGCAGTGCACTTTGAATGAATACTGTACACTGTACTTCGCAGCTACTATTGATGGTGTTTAAAAAAATGAACTGAAGGCCTCACCCTCGTTGCCAGGTGGCTTGAGGACACCCACCGGCACCATGACAGTGGGCGGGGGTGAGCCGAGCACCCCCGAGGCCTGGGCCTGCTGCAAAGGAGGGATGGTAGAGCAGTACTCGGCTGGGTTGTTGGGGTTGGGACTCTGGTTGTTGACAGCTGGGAGATGAGAATCCGACAACGTCGGCGCTGAGGATTGAAGAGGGGGTCGGGGGGGTACAACGACCTTGCATTATTTCCGCACTGGATAACAATGGAACACATTCACTTTTCAGAATCATACATGTGCTGCTCAAGCCTTTTTTTTTAAAGACGATTAAGGATTTTGCACAGGCTTGCCGACATAGAAGCATTCACATCAGCTCGTATTGCTGCGATCATGACTTTTTTTCATTGTTGTTTTAGTGAATTACATTCATTGTAAACAGCTCAACATACAGTAATCACACGCTTCATATTTTAGCCAGCAACGGGGGGAGAAAAAAAAGCACAGTCCTCACTCACCGCTGGTTAGGGCCAAATGACAGGTGACGCAGACGCGAGCCTCCTTCCCATCCATATAGACCAATTTGCATCTTAGGCCGCAGCACGTTGCACAGAAAACCTGCCATGACAGAGAAAGCATAAGCTGTAGTTGTGCAGTTCGCCCAGTCAAACGTATCAGGAGGTTGTCCGGGGTCAAAGATGAGCCATGTGGATGTGTCACTCCATTGTGGGTCAATGGCACAGAGAGTGTTTGTTTAACGGCTGTGGGAAAAATGGCAGAGCAGTCGGAATATTTTTTCGAAGAGCGGAATCAGCGACTGTGTGTTTGTGCTAATAGTGCCGCGCAGACACTGATTTAGCATATTAAAAATGTGAATTTTACTCAAAAAACTAAATGAAAAAAAAAAACACATATTAATCAGCGCGGAAACATATTTTTATTTGTAATATGAAAAAAAATGTAGGCGATTTAATTTTTTTAGTGAATAATCCAAGTTCAAAGTGTACAATTCAGATTCCATTTTTAAAAAGTATGGGTGAAATGAAACAATGCAAATTCACTTGATGTAATTTTGACTGGATTATACAAAGCGCCATTTCAAGTTTCGACATTTAAATTTAATGACCGTATTTTCTGGTGTATAAGGCGCCCCCCCAAAAAAATCCTATGATTGTAAAGTGTCCTTAAGAGTTTTGAAAGGTGCTTAGAAATTAAATGTATTATTATTATTATTATTAAAATCTTTCATTTTCCTCAAAAGACGACCCTGCGCCTTTTACACAGGTGTGCCTTATATGTGAACTAATATTTGAGCCCGTCGGCAGCCTGTAGAAGTGGTGCGTAAACCCAGCCTGTGATGTGCTTTATATATGGAAAAACTTTACATATACAGTGATACCTCGTCTTATAAAATTATATTTTATGGGGACCTGGGAATGGATTATTCTCATTTTAAAGGTGCGCCTTATAGTCCTGTGCGCATTATATATGGAAAAGGTTTGGGGGTGCGACTTATACTCCGGTTCGCCTTATACACCGGAAACTTCGGTACACATGATTCATATTCCGTTTTTGGGACCACATTTCAGTCCCCCTTACCTTGCCACAGGCCCTGCAGTGGTGCCTCCTTTTGGTAAAAGTGAACCTGGCGTCGCACCTCATGCAGACGGGGGCTTGCGAGTCGGGCACCCACACGGGAGCCACCTTGCCCAGCGGGTTTGGGGTCTTCCCACTAAGGGAGCTGTGTTGTCCTGCCTCAAGGTCATTATCCGGACTCTCAGAGGACAAAGCAGGGGGAGAAATGGGCAGGACGGCGACGCCGTTCACCGCCAAAGCCAACTCAGTTGGTTCGGGCGGCGTCCCACTGCGGTGATCCAGGTTCTTGTTCTTGCTACTCAACTGGTTCTGCAGCTGGCCCACAAGGGGCTGAGGGATTTGGAGTTTGAGGCTGACAGGCTGCTTGGGTCGCGCCCCCCCGTAAGGGACGCTGACGGGTTGTTGGCGGCTGTTGTTCAGTTTGGCTAGAACGCCACCTGACCCTGCCCATTCACCGTTCTCCTGCTTACTCTCCTCCATCTCCTTCTCCTCCGTCACGGAATCTTCCTTGGACGGCACGGGTGAGGGAGAGAGCCTCGCCTCCTCTTCCTCCTCTCGGACATTTAATCGCCTCTCGTTCTCGTATTGTACACCGTTGGAAAGAAGCTCCTGAGACTCAGATCTGGAAACGGAGTCTCTATCCACGCCATTTAGAAGACGTTCTACCTGATCACCGCTTTGTCTTTCTTGCTCAGAATACGGCGAGCTACTTTGTCCATTCAAAGTAGCGGGCTTCGGGTGTGGATGATGCTTCTCGGAGGAGGGCCCTTCTTGCTCTAGTCCCACCTCAAAAGTGAAGAAGGACGCGGCGGAGGCGTCCCCGCCTTGGTCCTCGCAGGCCGTGACGGGCAGCGGCGAACGGTTGTCCGTCCCTACCAGTTTGCCGATGTTGGGCTGCGGCAGGGGCGGGCTATGGACGTCGGCCGGCTCGCCGCCGGAAGGTCTTTTGGGATCGGGGAGAATCTTCAGTGGATGCAGAGTCTCCTGCGGGCTGAGGTCAGCGTGGGCCAAGGCGGGGTTTAGTGAGAGCAGGTGGGCGGGTGGTGCTAGAATCTGGGTCCACTTGGCATCCGTGAAGTGAGGGGAGTCAGTCTCATCTGGGACAAAAGGAGGAGGGCATTTTTTTGTGTTCACAGGACCATATATCCGTCTGTTCATGACATGTCAAACAGGAATTGGTGGACAGTCAATCACGGGACATGTTAGGGGTGTGTAACAGTAAACACAAACGGGAAGAAATCATGAAATATCCCCATTTTTTTTTTCAGTTTAAAAACTAGAGGAAAAAATACCACCTTACAAATGGGATACGTTCCGAGCGGTCGTTCGTAAGGTGAATTTGTTCATAAGTTGCTTCAGTGCTATACAGTGAGAACTCAACTTACAAACACCTTAAATTACAAACTTTTCGCCTTACAAACGTCAAATTTATGAAAATTAAACCTTATAATAAGCACGATTTTCATAATACACACCCACCACGGCTGGCGGAGTGATCTTCGGCGGAAGCACACGACCGAACAGCACCAACAGTCCTTATGAAAGGTGACTCTCCTTCCATAAGCCATCAACGACCATCAAAAAGGTAAATAAAACTTTATTTTACAGCACAGTTTCTTTCTTTAATTACAGTCCTCATGCAATTCCCTTTGACCTTCGACCTCCAACGCTATTCCATCAAGCCATAAATGACCATCACAAATGGTCACCTAAAGTGACTTTATGATACAATGCAGTGTATTTCTTTCATTGCAATGCAATAGCACATTTATTATACATAGAATAAGGTATGTTGTGTGTAGTTTTAAGGCTTATATAGTTGAAAAGTATATTTTATGGAAACCCTGGAATGGATTATTCCCATTTTAATGGTTTCCTATGGGAATTTTTTTTTTTGAGATACACACTTACACACTCTGTCTGGGAACAAAGTAAGTTCGTAAATTGAGGTCTCACTGTATTTTGTATGGAATGTATGTTGAAGTCAAACACCTAACGGGGAAGTATAAAACACAGACGCTCTTACAGTCGTGAAATAAATACACACCTATTGTAGTACGAAATATATCCTTGTAATTACTAAATTACGTGTCAACAGCCAATACTTCTTGTTATGCATCGCGTCCTCCTGGAGTGTCGACTGGGAAGATGGATTTCTTCCCTGCCCACATACTCTACGCAGCCAATCGCAAGTGGAAAAAGCCGCGCAATACAAAATCTAACTCACAGCATCTTTGTCCGAACATTTTTCGACATACTGTACCGGCAAGAATGTTCGGGAGCATCTGTATTGCAAATGATAGATTTTCATTTCTATATTTTTTATATTGTTGTATTGTTATTTTCTAATGACTTATGATAATCCACATGTTGACAAACACGCACACGTAAACGATAACAAACAAAATGTAACAAGTAGGAAATCTCTCAGAAAATTCTCAACTGTTGTTTCAAAACCCGATCAATTTATTGACTGCGTTCACCTTCGTTCTGCTCAAACTCATCCAGCACCTTGTCCAAGTTGAAAGCCTCGGCCTGGAAGTAATTCTCCATGGATCAGGAAACTGCTCCTCTTTCCTCTGCGGCCAGCGTGAACCTTCAGGAAATGGGTAATAGGAATCGATGACAAATATACCGCCATCATTCATGTCACCGATTATGATTAAACATGGCGGGTGCGTGTTTGTGTGTACTCGCATTGACTGACCTATACAGAAGTCCTTCTCAGTATTTGAGAGGCGTTATTGATCTGAGTACATTTCCCCCCTCAGTGAACACTTGAGTTGCTACGGCAGGCGCCGGTGCCTTGTGTGGGGGAAGAAAAAAAATATGGTAAGACACACAAATTTAATATTGTGAATTATTTTTTATTCATTCATTTGTCCCCATTATTTCACATGTACAGTAAAGTCTCGTTATATCGATATTGGATATATCGATAGTCCCGGTTATATCGATACTATTTCTATGCACGCACGGAGAAAATTACATGCAAACAGGTTCGGATATATCGATAGTCCCGGTTATATCGATATTTTTTCGGACTCCCTTGAATATCGATATAACGAGACTTTACTGTACTTCCTACAGTAAAGTACAATACAGTAAAGTCTCGTTATATCGATATTCTCGGGAGTCGGAAAAAATATCGATATAACCGGACTATCGATATATCCGATCCTGCGGCATGTAAATTTTCTCCTTCCGTTCATAGAAATAGTATCGTAATAAGCAGTACTATCGATATAACCGATATCGATATAACGAGACTTTACTGTATTTAAATTTTCAAAAATACTACAGATACAGTGATACCTCCGCATACGAACGCTTCAGCTCACGAACTTTTCGCCTCACGGACATTAAATTCGCAAGCATATAGTGTCGACTGACGAACTAGTTTTCAGCGGACGAACCAAATCCCACGGCGCCACGGTGGATGGCGGACTAGTTTTTGTCACCCCCTTTCTTTGAGTGTGGATTTGGTTTGTTATCAAGTGTAGTACATTTGCTATTATGAGACCGAAAAAGACCCCACCACAGGCTAGTGTTAAGCCGAAGAAGACACAAAAGAAAATTACGGTCGAGCAGAAGAAGGAGATCATCGAAAAACACGAACGAGGTGTGAGTTTGTGTGACAAAGTCTACCATTGCTACCATCCTTAAGAACAAGGAAGCTATTCAGTGTGTGTGTGTGTGTGTGTGTGTGTGTGTGTGTGTGTGTGTGTGTGTGTGTGTGTGTGTGTGTGTGTGTGTGTGTGTGTGTGTCCACTAGTGTCTCCCAGAGAATGAGCGAAGACTCCATGGAGTTGGCTTTGCTGTGAAAAGCAGCTTACTCAGTAACATCCCCGAGTCCCCCCAAGGCATCAGTGAACGGCTTATGACCTGGCGTATTCCCCTGGTAAAAGGTCGCTTCGCAACTTTAATCAGCGCCTATGCTCCCACCTTGGATGCTGACGATAACACCAAAGATGCCTTCTACGAGTCCCTGGATGCTACCATATCCAAAATCCCTGCCTCTGATAAACTTGTTCTGATGGGTGACTTCAATGCCCGAGTAGGTACTGATGCCAGGCTCTGGAAACAAGTAATCGGAAGGCACGGGACGGGGAAAATAAACAGCAATGGCCTCCGACTCCTCACTCTGTGCTCTGAGCATCAGTTGATTGTAACTAACACCATCTTTCAGCTGAAAAAGAAATACATCACATCATGGATGCACCCCAGGTCCAAACATTGGCACTTACTGGACTACATCATCACAAGGCAACGAGACCAAAATGATGTCTGCATCACGCGGGCCATGCGTGGGGCTGAATGCTGGACTGATCATCGACTGATCAAGTCCAGGCTCAAGCTGAGAATTCGACCTCCTCATAAGAAACAGCAGCCCCAAAGGCGTCTTAACACCAGGGCCCTGGAGTCCCCAGAATGTGCAGCCAGCTACCGCCACAAGCTGGCAGAGGGACTTGCCAGCCTGGACAACGACACCAGTAACGGTGACCTTGATGTTGAAAGCAGGTGGAAAAAATTGAGGACAACAATTCATCAAGCTGCCTCTGAGACCATCGGCTTCACTCAGAAACGTCATCAAGACTGGTTCGATAACAGCTCAGCTGCCATACAGGAGCTTCTGGTAGCCAAGCGCAAAGCCCATACCACACTTCTCTCCAACCCTCATTCTCCACTTCTCCTCTCTCACTACAAGGCCATCCGTGGTGAAACACAGAAACAGCTGAGGATGATGGAGAACAAGTGGTGGCTCAGCAAGGCCCAAGAAATCCAGAGCCATGCAGACAACAACAACACACACGCCTTCTATGATGCTGTAAAATCCCTGCACGGCCCACGAAGACAACACATTGTCCCAGTTAAATCTGCAGACGGTTCTGTACTACTGAAGGACAAACAGCTAATACTTGAGCGCTGGGCAGAGCACTTTGACTCCCTGCTCAACCAAGTAAACCCTTCAGACACATCTGTCCTTGACTCCCTCCCAGAGCTTCCAACAGTTCCCTCCCTTGATGAACCTCCTCAGTTCACAGAGGTCCTCTCTGCAATCCGGAGCCTTAAAAACAACAAAAGCCCTGGCCCTGATGGACTTCCAGCTGAGGTCTTCAAGAGCGGCGGTTATCTCCTGACACGGAAGCTTTACCACCTCATCTGCAACATCTGGCAAAACGGGACACTTCCTCAGGAATGGAAAGACAGCAACATTGTCACCATTTACAAAAGGAAGGGGGACAAGTCAGTCTGTGGCAACAGCCGTGGCATCTCCCTACTTTCTGTTGATGGCAAGATTCTTGCAAAAGTAATGCTGTTCCGTCTTACATCGCACATTACCGAAGACATCCTCCCAGAGACACAATGCGGCTTCAGGAAGGATCGAAGCACTCTGGACATGATCTTCGCTGCTCGCCAAGTTCAGGAGAAATGCAAGGAACAAAATAAGGACCTCTATATCACCTTCATTGACCTTACAAAGGCATTTGACACAGTTAACCGTGACATTCTCTGGACCATACTGCAGAAATTTGGCGTCCCCTCCAAATTTCTCGGCATCCTAAAACAGTTCCACAGCGGCATGCAAGCAACTGTACTTGTTGGTGGCCAGCAATCTTCCCCGTTCCCTGTGGAAGTCGGGGTGAAGCAGGGCTGTGTACTGGCCCCTGCTATATTCAACCTGTTCCTGATGGCAGCTACGCTCCTCTTCCATAAGTCCATCCAGGAAGGTGGCGGCGTACAAATCCAATTCCGCCTTTTGAGATACACACTTACACACTCTGTCTGGGAACAAAGTAAGTTCGTAAATTGAGGTCTCACTGTATTTTGTATGGAATGTATGTTGAAGTCAAACACCTAACGGGGAAGTATAAAACACAGACGCTCTTACAGTCGTGAAATAAATACACACCTATTGTAGTACGAAATATATCCTTGTAATTACTAAATTACGTGTCAACAGCCAATACTTCTTGTTATGCATCGCGTCCTCCTGGAGTGTCGACTGGGAAGATGGATTTCTTCCCTGCCCACATAGTCTACGCAGCCAATCGCAAGTGGAAAAAGCCGTGCAATACAAAATCTAACTCACAGCATCTTTGTCCGAACATTTTTCGACATACTGTACCGGCAAGAATGTTCGGGAGCGTCTGTATTGCAAATGACAGATTTTCATTTCTATATTTTTTATATTGTTGTATTGTTATTTTCTAATGACTTATGATACTCCACATGTTGACAAACATGCACACATAAACAATAACAAACAAAATGTAACAAGTAGGAAATCTCTCAGAAAATTCTCAACTGTTGTTTCAAAACCCGATCAATTTATTGACTGCGTTCACCTTCGTTCTGCTCAAACTCATCCAGCACCTTGTCCAAGTTGAAAGCCTCGGCCTGGAAGTAATTCTCCATGGATCAGGAAACTGCTCCTCTTTCCTCTGCGGCCAGCGTGAACCTTCAGGAAATGGGTAATAGGAATCGATGACAAATATACCGCCATCATTCATGTCACCGATTATGATTAAACATGGCGGGTGCGTGTTTGTGTGTACTCGCATTGACTGACCTATACAGAAGTCCTTCTCAGTATTTGAGAGCCGTTATTGATCTGAGTACATTTCCCCCCTCAGTAAACACTTGAGTTGCTACGGCAGGCGCCGGTGCCTTGTGTGGGGGAAGAAAAAAAATATGGTAAGACACACAAATTTAATATTGTGAATTATTTTTTATTCATTCATTTGTCCCCATTATTTTACATGTACTTCTAATACAGTAAAGTCTCGTTATATCGATATTCTCGGGAGTCGGAAAAAATATCGATATAACCGGACTATCGATATATCCGATCCTGCGGCATGTAAATTTTCTCCTTGCGTTCATAGAAATAGTATCGTAATAAGCAGTACTATCGATATAACCGATATCGATATAACGAGACTTTACTGTATTTCAATTTTCAAAAATACTACAGATACAGTGATACCTCCGCACACGAACGCTTCAGCTCACGAACTTTTCGCCTCACGGACATTAAATTCGCAAGCATATAGTGTCGACTGACGAACTAGTTTTCAGCGGACGAACCAAATCCCACGGCGCCACGGTGGATGGCGGACTAGTTTTTGTCACCCCCTTTCTTTGAGTGTGGATTTGGTTTGTTATCAAGTGTAGTACATTTGCTATTATGAGACCGAAAAAGACCCCACCACAGGCTAGTGTTAAGCCGAAGAAGACACAAAAGAAAATTACGGTCGAGCAGAAGAAGGAGATCATCGAAAAACACGAACGAGGTGTGAGTTTGTGTGACAAAGTCTACCATTGCTACCATCCTTAAGAACAAGGAAGCTATTCAGCGTGTGTGTGTGTGTGTGCGCGTGTGTGTGTGTGTGTGTGTGTGTGTGTGTGTGTGTGTGTGTGTGTGTGTGTGTGTGTGTGTGTGTGTGTGTGTGTGTGTGTGTGTGTGTGTGTGTGTGGCTAAGGACTCCAGACTGGAGTCTTGTACTCCTGGCAGGGTCACCCAAGCCGAACAGGTCGGAGGGTAGAGGCCAGACAAAGAGTGATCCCAAATCCGCACCCAGGGGTAGGCGTAGGCGGAGTCCAACAGATCGGACCACCGGCAGCCCCTTGCAACCGCACTCACCTGAAGGTCGTCTCGAGTCTTCACTCTTGCCACTGGAATACAGTGAGTGCGGCCAAGTATGTGGGGGAAGGAATTGCGCGCCCCGTCCCTCACACTAAATCCACTAGTAGCGCAGGTTTCAGCTTCCACCATATAAGTCCACTGGCGATAGGATAAAGTGACGGGGGCAGGTCATGGATGTGACTGGAAGCTTCTAGCTTGAATCCTACACAGGGGCGGTACAGGATTGATGGTCGTTGCGAAGATGGGATGGAGCAACATTATCCTTCGGCAGCATCCTGTGCGTCTGAGCAGCCCTATTCAGGGTCCGCACTGCTCACCCCTTATAGGGGAAGGGTCTAGAAAAGGTGACCTAAACATTGCTTGTTCCACCACACCTGGGTGGCCCACCGCAGCCACCAAGGCATCCCCCCTCTGCGGTCGAAAACGAAATATAATCAAACCCATGACTATGAACCTGGCTTCCTGGAATGTTCGCACCCTCCTCGATGCTCGAGACGGGATGGAGAGACCTCGAAGACGAACTGCCCTCATCGCACATGAGCTAAGGAGGTACAACATCGATATTGGCGCACTCAGTGAGACTCGGTTCTCAGGCGAGGATTCACTCACAGAAGTTGGTGAAGGTTACACCTTCTTCTGGAAGGGTCTCCCAGAGAATGAGCGAAGACTCCATGGAGTTGGCTTTGCTGTGAAAAGCAGCTTACTCAGTAACATCCCCGAGTCCCCCCAAGGCATCAGTGAACGGCTTATGACCTGGCGTATTCCCCTGGTAAAAGGTCGCTTCGCAACTTTAATCAGCGCCTATGCTCCCACCTTGGATGCTGACGATAACACCAAAGATGCCTTCTACGAGTCCCTGGATGCTACCATATCCAAAATCCCTGCCTCTGATAAACTTGTTCTGATGGGTGACTTCAATGCCCGAGTAGGTACTGATGCCAGGCTCTGGAAACAAGTAATCGGAAGGCACGGGACGGGGAAAATAAACAGCAATGGCCTCCGACTCCTCACTCTGTGCTCTGAGCATCAGTTGATTGTAACTAACACCATCTTTCAGCTGAAAAAGAAATACATCACATCATGGATGCACCCCAGGTCCAAACATTGGCACTTACTGGACTACATCATCACAAGGCAACGAGACCAAAATGATGTCTGCATCACGCGGGCCATGCGTGGGGCTGAATGCTGGACTGATCATCGACTGATCAAGTCCAGGCTCAAGCTGAGAATTCGACCTCCTCATAAGAAACAGCAGCCCCAAAGGCGTCTTAACACCAGGGCCCTGGAGTCCCCAGAATGTGCAGCCAGCTACCGCCACAAGCTGGCAGAGGGACTTGCCAGCCTGGACAACGACACCAGTAACGGTGACCTTGATGTTGAAAGCAGGTGGAAAAAATTGAGGACAACAATTCATCAAGCTGCCTCTGAGACCATCGGCTTCACTCAGAAACGTCATCAAGACTGGTTCGATAACAGCTCAGCTGCCATACAGGAGCTTCTGGTAGCCAAGCGCAAAGCCCATACCACACTTCTCTCCAACCCTCATTCTCCACTTCTCCTCTCTCACTACAAGGCCATCCGTGGTGAAACACAGAAACAGCTGAGGATGATGGAGAACAAGTGGTGGCTCAGCAAGGCCCAAGAAATCCAGAGCCATGCAGACAACAACAACACACACGCCTTCTATGATGCTGTAAAATCCCTGCACGGCCCACGAAGACAACACATTGTCCCAGTTAAATCTGCAGACGGTTCTGTACTACTGAAGGACAAACAGCTAATACTTGAGCGCTGGGCAGAGCACTTTGACTCCCTGCTCAACCAAGTAAACCCTTCAGACACATCTGTCCTTGACTCCCTCCCAGAGCTTCCAACAGTTCCCTCCCTTGATGAACCTCCTCAGTTCACAGAGGTCCTCTCTGCAATCCGGAGCCTTAAAAACAACAAAAGCCCTGGCCCTGATGGACTTCCAGCTGAGGTCTTCAAGAGCGGCGGTTATCTCCTGACACGGAAGCTTTACCACCTCATCTGCAACATCTGGCAAAACGGGACACTTCCTCAGGAATGGAAAGACAGCAACATTGTCACCATTTACAAAAGGAAGGGGGACAAGTCAGTCTGTGGCAACAGCCGTGGCATCTCCCTACTTTCTGTTGATGGCAAGATTCTTGCAAAAGTAATGCTGTTCCGTCTTACATCGCACATTACCGAAGACATCCTCCCAGAGACACAATGCGGCTTCAGGAAGGATCGAAGCACTCTGGACATGATCTTCGCTGCTCGCCAAGTTCAGGAGAAATGCAAGGAACAAAATAAGGACCTCTATATCACCTTCATTGACCTTACAAAGGCATTTGACACAGTTAACCGTGACATTCTCTGGACCATACTGCAGAAATTTGGCGTCCCCTCCAAATTTCTCGGCATCCTAAAACAGTTCCACAGCGGCATGCAAGCAACTGTACTTGTTGGTGGCCAGCAATCTTCCCCGTTCCCTGTGGAAGTCGGGGTGAAGCAGGGCTGTGTACTGGCCCCTGCTATATTCAACCTGTTCCTGATGGCAGCTACGCTCCTCTTCCATAAGTCCATCCAGGAAGGTGGCGGCGTACAGTGGCTAAGGGTGTTTCTGTGTTGTCTAAGCAAGGGTCTCAGGAAATAGAAGAGGTTGAAAAACTTCTATTGATTTGGATTAATGAAAAGCAGCTAGCAGGGGACAGTGTGAGTGAGGGAATTATCGGCGAGAAAGCACGGCAACTTCACTCGGAAGGTGACTCTCCTTCCAAACAGTAACCCCATCCCTCCCTCGTCCTCGCAGTCATTCCATCAAGCTATCAACTGCCATCACAAAGGTAAATAAAATGACTTTATTATACAGTACAGTTTATTTCTTTAATTACAATACAATAGCACATTTACTTTACATAAAATAATGTACAGTAAAGTCTCGTTATATCGATATCGGATATATCGATAGTCCCGGTTATATCGATACTATTTCTATGCACGCACGGAGAAAATTACATGCAAACAGGGTCTGATATATCGATAGTCCCGGTTATATCGATATTTTTTCGGACACCCTTGAATATCGATATAACGAGACTTTACTGTATATTTTTGTGTAGTTTGATGGCTTATTTTGTAGAAAATTATGTTTTATGGAGACCTGGGAACAGATGATTCTCATTTTAATTGGTTTCTTATGGGAAATAAATGTTCAGAAGATGAACATTTCGCCTTCGACACACTTTCTGGGAGCCAATTATGTTCGTGAGCTGATGTATCACTGTATTGTTGAATTTCCTCCTCAAAAATGTCATAGCTTTTCATCTCATGTCAAAGCTTCCAGGAACACATTTTCTAAACGCTTTTCATCGGCGAGCGGCTCCCCCCGCGCGTTTTCTGCTCGGTCGACCGCGCATGCGACATGAGCTTGAACGGGATTAGCCAGCAAAATGAGCGGAGTCGGCTCGTTTTTTCGCTCGGTTAAAGATGCGGTGCGGTGCGTACACGTTATCATGCACACTGCGCCACAAACATGCACGCGCGGGTGAATGTCATATATCAAACATACATAACGGGTATGAGTGATGGCATGGAAACCCTTTTAAAAGAAAATTACATTGTCAAATGCACTTAAAAAAGACAACAGGTCAGAAATATTATATAATTTACTCATTATTAATTACGTAATGTACATACCGCATTTTCCGGTGTATAAGGCGCACCGGAGTATAAGGCGTACCGCCAATGAATGGTTATTTTCAAACGTTTTCCATATACAGTAAAGTCTCGTTATAACGATATTCAAGGGAGTCCGAAAAAATATCGATATAACCGGGACTATCGATATATCCGACCCTGTTTGCATGTAATTTTCTCCGCGCGTGCATAGAAATAGTATCGATATAACCGGGACTATCAATATATCCGATATCGATATAACGAGACTTTACTGTATAAAGCGCACCAGACTATAAGGCATATCTTTAATGAACGATAAAGGTTTTCCAAATATAATCTAGAACAGTACAGTTTATTTTTTAATTATAATACCATAGCACATTTATTATACATAAAATAAGGTATATTTCCTGTAGTTTTAAGGCTTTAGAATTAATTAGAAAAATTAGAAAGTAGAAAATTATAGTTTTTGGGACCTGGGAACGGATTATTCTCATTTTAATGGTTTCCTATGGGAAATGAATTTTTGGGATACACACTTTTCGCCTTACACACTCTGTCTGGGAACCAATTAAGTCCGTAAACCACAGTATCACTGTATATCATCTAGAAAAATAATAATAAATACATTATAATTGTGCTGAGTTTTTGGAACACTGACACCTGAGTGAAGATTTTCCATGCTGGAAAAGAGGAGAAAGAGGAAAACACACACACACACACACACACACACACACACACACACGCACACACACACACGCACACACACACACACACACACACACACACACACACACACACAACATACACAGATTAAGATTTAATTTGCCCGGAGAGCTGCTGAATAATGCACACTTTTATTTTTAGACATTAAAGCACATCTGACATATGGATGTTGTTGACATTCATTTCAAGTAGCAGCGGTCCTTCTAAAGTGACAAGATAGAGTGCACTACTACTTCTCTCGCGAATCGTTTTCTGACAAAAAAATTAAAAAAAACGTCAACAGAACAAGCATACATCCACGTTATGTACGACACAACACTTTCAGACAGCATGACTACTTTTCTCACTAAAACACTGACACGATGTTCATATACAAAGAGGCACCACATAATTGTTTCACCACAGCCGTAAATGAAGACCTTTCACAAAAAGGTGGGGGGACATGTGACATTGTCACAACGATGTGTGCAGATAATAAAATGACTTGATGGCTAGTGTTTGATGTGAGGTATAAACAAGTTGTCGAACAAAACCAAATGGTGAAGGAGAAGTAAGTGTGAGGTGTTAAATTTCACACTCTGGTCCCCGCATTGCAGAATTCCCTCGCTCAGATTTCCTGCATGGAATGAATGGTGGTGAATGGGCGTGTGCAGATATTTTTTTGGGGGGGCAGGTGCGAAAGAATACATAAATTATTATTTTTAAACAAATACAGTGATACCTCGGCTTACGAACGCTTTATCTTACGAACTTTTCGCCTTCCGAACATATTCGCAAGAATCTTAGCATCCGAACTAGTTTTCGGCAAACGAACCAAACCACACAGTGCCACGGTGGCTTGTGGAATGTTTTCGGCGGATGAACACAAAACCACACTGTCGAACAGCGCCACGGTGGTTGGCGGACTAGTTTTCCACACCTCCTCTGTTTGAGTGCAGACATGGTTTGTTATCGTGTGGAGTACTTTTGCTATTATGGGACCAAAAAAGACCCCACCTAGTATTAAGCCGAAGAGGACACAAAAGAAAATTACAGTAGAGCAGAAGGAGATTATCAAAAAAACACAAACGAGTTGTGCGTTTGTGTGACTTAGCATCCCAGTAGCAGTATGCTAAATGGACCATTGCTACATGTGGCTAAGGGTGTTTCTGTGTTGTCTAACGGTCTCAGGCAATAGAAGAGGTTGAACATTTTCTGTTGATTTGGATGAACAAAAAGCAGCTAGCAGGGGACAGTGTGAGTGAGGGTATTATCGCAGAAAAAGCACAATTTCACTCGGATATCATCAAGAGGACACTACATCAACGACCATCACAAAGGTAAATAAAATGACTGTATTATACAGTACAGTTCATTTCTTTAATTACAATACAATAGCACATTTATTAAACATAAAATAAGGTATATTTTGTGTAGTTTTAAGGCTTATTTAGTAGAAAGTTATGTTTTATGGGGAGCTGGAAACTGATTATTCTCATTTTTAATGATTTCTTGTGAGAAATAAATGTTTGGCAGATGAACTTTTCGCCTTACACACACTTTCTGGGAACCAATTAAGTTCGTAAGCTGAGGTATCAGTGTACATAAATATATATATCATTCATTAAATAGTTGTATGCGTTCATCTTATTTTGTAAAAAAATGATGTAGAAATGAAATGTATTATTATTATTATTATTATTATTATTATTATTATCATTATGGAATAATACAATGTTTAGTAAATGGGACAGTAGCCATGTAATTGGTCATTTCTGCTTGGTCGATTATGTAACAACGCAGTTCTATATGTTGAGGAGTCATGACAACAAAACTTCCCTGTGACGACTTTCGAGAAACACTTCTGCTTTTTGTTTTATGTACTCTCAAATAAAAAAAGAATAGACCACTTTTCACGTCTCGGCCCAAGCCAATTGAACCATGCACATCCTGGCAAAATTACAGTGACCATTTCCTGTCTCGAAGAATGGAGTGACATCACTTTCTAAACGCGCCACCGCCGCCCAACATATGATTACATCATTGTTTCCTCCGCCTTGACTGCAAGTATTAATCACGCCATTACGATATGATGGCTAACCGTGAAAAGTCAGACAGTCGTACTTCAAACAATACGCAATATTTATTTTTGGATTTAGTCAAATTGTTGAGGAAGCTTGAAGCCTTGCTGAAACTATAGAAAGTCTTATGGACTGATTTAAAGGACAACCGACATCACTTTTTTGTTTCCTAACTGACATCAGAAAAACGTTTTATAGCATCTAAAATACCCAAAACACGCAGTATGATATTTTTAGTCAAATGCAAAACACCAATAAAAATGACTTAAAGTGTCCAAAATCTGCAAAAAATTGAGCTGCGAATTGGGCATTTTCAGAAAGTCCCGCCCCCAGTTCGTGACGTCACACCAAGACGTCTTGCCTTGCTCGAGAATCAAAACAATGGCTTCAGATTCGGAGAAGATGCTTTCTTGTTACACATCCAGTAATGAATATGATTCAAATAGTTCTGAAGAGGAAAGCATACATGTTTGCAATCGACTAAAAATTTATTCCGTGCCATTTTGAGGCAACATTGGGGGGGAACGTATCACAAAAAAAGAGGCAGAAAATGGTGACCAAGCTCCGTGTGAGGAATTAATCAGCCCGTTTCCACAGGCTGATAAATTCCTTACATGGAGCTTTGTCGCCCTCTTCTGCCTCTTTTTGGTGCAACATGACATTTTCAGACCAAACAAGTACAGCAAAATGCATTGACGTGATGGAAGGACTGCTACAATGTGTCCTTTTTTCGGTCAGGGGCGTTCCTTCAGTGACGTAGGGTGAGGACTCGTCACCAACTCAAAAACAAGACTTCCGGAATATTCAGCGCGAGTCTTAAAAGGTAAAATGTAGCTATATGCGGTGGAATCTTTGTAAAATACGCTCAGTAGAAGTCATTTGAAGCCATTTTACAAATTACGGACACAACTTGTCCGGAGACGTCGGTTGTCCTTTAAGGGAACGAGATGAGTATCTTCAAGATGGGAAAAGTCATCTACACAGTAGAATGCGGAGAGCTTCATGGGCCGGTGAGGCACAAACACTCAAACCGAGGAATCCCTCAATAATACCTGGAAGCTTAATCAATGCCCTTCTCCTCCACTCTTCCGATATAAATATGGAAATTTGAATCATCAGGACCAGCCGATTGGAATTTTCACTCTTCATGATCAGATGATGAAAAAAGAGGAAGTTCACAAGATGTGAGCTAAAGATGGTGGGAAATAAAGACAATACCACAAAAACTGTTCAAGCGGCATAGGTTTATCGTGGAGGGTTAAACTTATTAAACAGGAGCAGCGGAAGCGGATGGGGATTTTAGATCAGCCGGTTATACTCCTCATCCGGAGACATAGTGACAGTTGATTCGAACCCTGAGCTGGGTGAACTTCGCAAAAGTAAGCCACAACGACAGCCCTATTTGCGAATCTGCTTAAATTGGAACATTGCTCGGTTAACTTCCATGTCTGTGACATTGATAAAGAAAGGGAAAGGGGGAAAAACGCGTAATATAAACTTTTCTGGTGGTGTGGAAAATGCTTCAGTTTCTTCAAATGTCTCTTTGCTGAGTTTCGAGAGGAACGTACAATGTGATACTTGTGAGCGATTTTTTATTGTTCTGATTCTGGAATTAAACAGGTGAAAAAAGGTTTCCGATACTGCATTTGAAGATGGCAAATTGTCAGGTCAACTTCCATGTCAGTGGGGGAAAAAACTAAAGGGTTGTTTGCAGGGTCTTCCAGGTATTATTGAGGGGGCTTATGGTAAAAACAGTCCTGTACTGTACTTAACTTGGATTACCCAACAAAAAGCCCCTTGGGGCTAAAGACAGGTTGTAAATACTACAAATGAACGAACAACAAAAGAGTAGTGTGGTTTTAAAACTAAGTCAGACAAAAAAAAAACAGTTTTCGAAGCTTTCTTAATTTTAACTCGCTGAATTAGCTTGATGTGCTAGCTGCGTTTGGACGCCTGTCCACGAATGAACTTGTCCAGTGGTCTTGTTTTTGTGTGCCAAAACATGGCGAAGGAGTATCGCCTCGCGGATTTACTAGGCAGGCTGCGTCAAAAAAAGACGCGAAATTAAACGTTTATTTTTAGCTTCTACGGCTCTTGCGGGCAACAAATCCGAAAAACGCCGAGTGACCGCGTCAATTCGCCGCTCGGACGGACGTCCACCGAGTCGATGCACGTCCCCCGGAGCGAAACAAGAAAATAGTGCAACTATGTATTTTAAACAAAAATATAACCCAAACTAATGTTCTTCCGTGTCTTTTAGTGTAAATTCCGTGTATATTTTAAGTAAGCTTGGTCTCGTGCGTAAATGCTAATAAGCTAGCCAAAGCACCGCGACACCGCCGCTACCCACTCGGACTCCAGCGCCCGTCGGCGCCGCTGCAATGGCGGGGCAAGGTCGGTGCAACGTAGCGTAAAAAAAACATTCCACAAGAACAAATGGAGGGAACACGCTCGCTCACCGCCAAGAGAATCCTCATCTCTACAGGCAGCCCCGCAGTGCAGGAGAAGGAGACGAACGCTTTCGTCGTTGTCGGTCGGAACTAATCGCCTTCCCGGGCTACTTTTACGCCGATGGTGTCCTCCTGGCGTCAGACTGCTGCGGCTACCGGGGGAGGGGAGGGGAGAGGGCGGCATGAGGCAAGTGTGTCTGTCCACGGAGAACCCAGCCGAGTCGAGCATCCACAGGCCACAACCGGCAGGCAGAGCCGCAACAATACTGTACTCACAATAATTTGTCATGATAAACAAAAGAAAGTGTAAAAAAACAAAATACATTTTATACTAATTGAATGTATAAACAATGAAAGCATTTGGTGTTTTATTTATTTCTAATTTAGATTTTTTTTAACACGCACCAGAGTCACGAGTACGAAATTCTCCCGATTTACCTTGGTTTACGAATTTACGAAAAGTGTGTATCCCAAAAATTAATTTCCCATAGGAAACCATTAAAATGAGAACAATCCGTTCCCAGGTCCCCATAAAACAAAATTTTCTATGCCTTAATACTAAACAAAATATACCTTATTTTATGTATAATAAATGTGCTATGGTACACTTAAAGAATTAAACTGCACTGTATAATAGTCATTTTATTTACCTTTGTGATGGTCATTGATGGCTTGATGGAATGGAGTGGCAGGTTTTATCAGCATCAAACACTTGATGAGGAACGTAACCTTCTTCTTTCACCATCTTGAGGAATGATCCCTTGTAGGTGCTTTTTCTGTGATAATTGTGCGGGTTATTTGTGAAGCCTGATTGATGGGATATTTTTAAACCCTGCAGTCAACACTCTGCCTTTGAACTATCAAAGTTGAAACTCTCTCACTGTTGTCTGCCTGTCTCTTTCATGTTAACCCCCCCCCCCCCACTGCTGTGTTCTTGACCAATCACGTGGCTTTAACCGAAGACTGGGGGCGGGGAATGGAGGACAAAAACAGTTGGTTGCAATTTTGTTGTTAGAACGCAAACATTTATGCTTTCCTCTTCAGAACTATTTGGATCATATTCATAACTGCATGAGTAACAAGAAAACATGAATCTGAAGAAAACTCTGAATCTGAAGCCATTCTTTTGATTCTAGAGCAAGGCAAGATGTCCTGGCGTGACATCACGAACAAGGGGGCGGGACCTTCTAAGAAACTCGCCATCTCCGAGGTCATTTTTAAGTAGTTTTGGGACACATTAACTCATTTTTATTGGTGTTTTGCATTTGACTCAAATATCAGCCTGCATGTTTGGGGTATTTTAGATGCTATAAAATGTTGTTCTGATGTCAGTTAGGAAACAAAAAAATTGTGTCAGTTGTCCTTTAAATACTGTATATGACATTGCTAAATTGTAATAGAAAATTCCTGCAATAATGGCTTCGCTAGTGGTATTATAAAATAAAAGGTCAACCTCATTTCACAATTGAAGATGAAGAAGATCAATAAAACATGAGTTTGGAGGAAACGGCCAACTAATTTAGTTAGCCGTTTCCCACTTGGGAAATAAAGCAGAAAACAGCAACATTGAAAAAAAAAAGTTTTATTAAATCATTTCCGGCCACTATATGTAAAATGGATTCTTTATTGTCACCCTTTCATAAAGCATCTCTTAAATATGAGCCACATAGAAAGCGCTGATTTAAAGCCGTTTGTGAGTCCCTTGGGTGCTGACTGAGGCGTCCACAATCAAAAGGTGTTATGACAAGAAATTTTCCTGTTTGTTTTTACCGTGATGATGAGGATGCACTGCACCTTGAACAACCGTCTCCCCACACGAGGAAATCCTCTGAGCGAGCGTGCGACAGATTAAAAAAAAAAGAAAACGGTTGGCGGCGAGCGAAGGATCAGTTGGCTTCGTTCTTTGAGGCTTCATCAAAGTTTTCCACGAGATCTGCCAGACAACACAGGAAAAAGGTAAAAAAAAAACGTTCTTGATCGAGAGCAATTAAATGATACAGTCAAGAGTCTCCGGGGACAGAAGTCTTACCCGGAACGGCGTCATCGTCCTCCTCTGCGATTTCCTCCTTCACGGCTTTCATGTCCATCGCTGCAATGGAGAACAAATATCACACATCAATGAGTGGATTCTTTCAAAGAAATCGTGGCTCTTATTTTGTTTGACCAACCAGGCGTAGTAAGTAAGGCTGTGGGGAAAAAAAAAATACATATTTTTTTTCAAATATCAACAGGCTCCCGGTCAAATATAGAATCAACTTAAAAATTCTTCTTTATACATTTACAGGTTCCCATAACCTTTGTTTCCCAACTGACATCAGAAAAAAACATTTTATAGCATCTAAAATACCCAAAACATGCAGTATGATATTTTTTGTCCAATGCAAAACACTGATAAAAATGATTTAAAGTGTCTAAAAACTACTTCAAATTGAACCCGAAAGTGGCCAGTTCCAGAAGGTCCCGCCCCCTTGTTCGTGGTGTCCACCAAGACGTCTTGCCTTGCTCGAGAATCAAAACAATGGCTTCAGATTCGGAGAAGATGCTTTCTTGTTACTCATCCAGTTATGAATATGATTCAAATAGTTCTGAAGAGGAAAGCATACATGTTTGCAATCGATTAAAGAAGTCCTTCCGTCTCATTTTGAGGCGTCTGGACTCCGATGTAGCTCCCAGAAAATGCACAGGATGGCGCCCAAGCTCTTTTGGAAATTGGCTGATTTGTCGGCTGGGAATTTGTGTCAACTAGTATCAAATAGTTGTCTTGGTGCAACACAACGATTCACCATCACATTTTTTATGTTTTCCTTCTAATTTCGCCATCAACACGATGTTTTCAGACCAAACAAAGTACAGCAAAATGCATTGAGGTAATTAAAGGACTGCGACAGTTATGTCCTTTCTCGGTCAGGGGCGTTCCTTCAGTGACGTGAGGACTCGTCACCAACTCAAAAACAAGACTTCCTGAATGTTCAGCGCGAGTCTTAAAACGTAAAATATAGCTATATGCGGTGGAATCTTTGTAAAACACGCTCAGTAGAAGTCATTTGAAGCCATTTTACAAATTATGGACACAACTTGACCGGGGACGTCGGTTGTCCTTTAAATTTGCATATATCAGAATCAGAATACCTTTTTTCGTCCCACAATGGGGAAATTTGCATTTTTTTTTCAGAAATACTCTTAATAAATAGATTGGCAGAGGGCTGCAGAAGTTGGGCATCGGTCATGAAAGGCTGCGTCCCCTGCCGGCAGTAAAAGACAATCTTTCTGTGTTCGAGCCTTCCTTCACAGTGTCCGACCCAAAATCTCTGACGCACAAGTACACGTTTATTTCTACATACTTTGCCGCGGGAACTGCTCAGCCAGCTTTCGCAGGCTGCTGAGGCTGTCGGCGCCCAGCTGGCTCAGGATCCCGGGCAGCATTTCGGTCAGCTGCTTGGTCTCGGCGTGGCCCGTGATGGCGAACGTGTTAGCCGACAGGGACGCCTGCACCTTGGGGTTGTTGAAGTGTATCACCGTGCCGTCATCTTTTATCATGTTCACCTGTGGGACACCATTGTCATGGCACAATTAGATACGTACGGCAACGGATAATAGGTCATAGGTCAGGTAATAGGGTATAAATCACCTCTTCAATGCCGGCGATGTTGTTAACAGAGAGCTTCTTCAAAGAGCCTTGGAGCTTTTTGTCATCAGCCGTTGCCGTTTTGTGGACCACCTTTTTCTTTCTGCGAGCCGTTCCCTGCCGAAAGTGAAGTCATGCACCGACCAATCAATACAAATCTGAGTATTTCTCCACCCCAACTTCAGAACAAAGTCAGCAAAAAGCCCGATTGTAAGCTATTTCTAGATGGTGAAACTTGTTTTAAAAATTTCTGATGATGATGATGATAAATTTTTAATTCATAAGCGCCTTTCAACACTTTCAAGGTCATTTTAGGCCACACGCTGCAGCATTCACTCAATGCGGAAGTAACTCAAATATTAATAATAATAATAATAACAATACATTTCATTTATAAGAGCCTTTCAAAACTCTCAAGGTCACTTTACAGTCACAGGATCAATTTTTCTGTGGGTGAGCAGTGGCAGCCACACGCGCCAGCGTTCACTCAACCTGGAATAACTGAAATAGATAGAAAGCTAACTAGATAGCTAACAGATAGCTAATAGCTAGCTAGCGAGCCAGCTAGATAGATAATAGATAGCTAGCTAGTCAGCGAGCCAGCTAAATAGCTAATATAGCAAATAAAGTGATAGGTAGGTAGCCAGCCAGATACTTAGATAGCCAGCTAGCCAGATAGATAGCCAGATACAAATAAATAGAAAGCTAACAACAACAATAACAATAATAGTAATAATAATAATAATAATAATAATACATTTATAAGCAACTTTCAAAACTCTGAAGGTCACAAGTTCGACAGCTGTCTAACTTGTGACCTATATAGCTAATAGATAGCTAGCAAACCAGCTAGTTAGCCAATAGATAACAAATAGATAGCAAATAGATCCACTTTATCCTCACAGGTGTCGCTCGCGGAGAGTGCTGGAGCCTATCCCAGCCGTCTTCAGGCAGTAGGAGGGAAGAGAGAAAAAATATTGCGCTCACACTTACACAATTTAGAGTGTTTGGTTAACCTGCCATGCATGTTTTTGGAATGTGGGAGGAAACCTCAATACTTTGAATGGCAAATTCTTGCGCGCACGACAAAGACTTAGATACTAACAACCTAGACCGAACCAAGATCTGCCTTAACATTCCAAGATTTTAGCCTCTGAGTCAAAATACAGTAAAGTCTCGTTATATCGATATTCAAGGGAGTCCGAAAAAATATCGATATAACCGGGACTATCGATATATCCGACCCTGTTTGCATGTAATTTTCTCCGTGCGTGCATAGAAATAGTATCGATAAAACCGGGACTATCGATATAACGAGACTTTACTGTATTAATATACCTTTAGCAATACTTAAGACAGCAATGACTTACTATTATAAGGCACCATCTACTGGCATTGTGGAGGATTACAAAAGTGTGAAATTCAAGAATACATGGCTTTAAATTTGTCAACTTCTGTTGCTGTGATATACGTGGTCAAATAGATATTGGTTCAGGAGGTTATAACTACTGCCACATTCATGCTGTTTTAGGTAGCGTGGGTTTTGTAATGTATAAAGGCATTAAGCTTTTGGAGTTCTCAGTGTTTTTAAATTCCCAATATGTAATTATTTGTTTCAATAGGAAAAAATAAAGCGGTAATGACAGAAAACAACTTGAAGGATGTAATTCTTCTGTATTTTGAATAATTATTAATAATATGCTGGAGTGCTGCTTATGACAGATTTTTGTTTGGAATCTGTGCGCTATTGGCGATATTATTCACAACTGCTCTTCGTACCAAACTTCTTCAAATAGCATATACTCACTCATATACGCTCCATATCCCACTTTGGGCAGTGTCAGCGTATCTTAATCCATCAGTGTATTATTTACACACTGCTACTTTACATGATCTAGATTTAAATTACACATTACAAAGATTCCAAAAGTCCATGTTTGCAATGCTTTCCATAAATTCAAATCGGCACAACGTGAAAAGTCCAATCATAACTGTCATGCTAATAAGATTGTGTTATAAATCCGACTTGTATGTCCAAACTTCAAGCCATGTGCTTCTGAAGGCCTAAAGCAAACAGCCAAGGGGTGGAAATGAGGCCAACAGCTGGAGGCCCCGAACTCTCACGCCCTATCCCCCTCACTCCCGAAAGAGAACGCTGATGTCAGTTGTTTCAAAAGCAGAGGTGGGAAACACGCGTCTCGTGGGCTACGCATATATCATAGAATTTATTGCAGGGCCATCTGCAAATCTAAAACAAAACGGCAATGTTACCAATTCTAAAGGACGCCAAACACAAATTACAGGAACAGAAATGTGTGCAAAATTGCGACACCGACTCTAAAACAACAATGTTACGTTTCATTAAAGCCGACACCCAAACTACACAACAACCACGAAATGAATTAGAAGTGAACATACCTTTCCACCTATCCGAACCTGCGCCTGGAGTTTGGCCAGCTTCTCTTGATTCATCGTAGTTTTCTGCAAGGAAAAAAAACGAGCATAGACCTTTACACACCTTCCTGAGAATACAAAATGGACATTGTCTCGTTTATGACTCAACGTGTTGTTGAAGAATAGCCTTCAAACGCTACAAAAGAAATGTTGCACAATCGATCCCTTTAAAACTTTGGTTAAATTGACACTTTATGAGGCTAGCTTTTAATGACGACATTATTAAGTAATGTGTTACATGTAGTACATTGTTCGGGGACTACAGCAGCTAATAATAGCATAGCGCAAAGCTAAGTATGAAATATGTGAACCTCCCACCGTAAAAGCTCGATTTTTTTGGGGTTATTAAAACTCCACAACGACGACCGTTCGATTTGAAAATCAAACAATTTGACGGGTTACCTTGGAAAGAAGATGAAACACTTGGAGCTTATCCTCGACGGGCGTTACAGCTGCTACTTGCGGGGCTAACAGAATGCAATGCTAATTGTTAAAGATAACGAGGTGGCAACACACTTCCGCTTACGATTTAGAAATAAGTGTTAACAACGTTTAAAACTGCCATTAATACATGGGAAACATGCACATATAACAGCTGTATGATTTAATATTATTTTAAAAATGTGAACAAAAGTGTACAAATCCGAAATCTTGTCGTTTTTGTTGATTCGTGCGTCATAAAAGTATAATTTGTTTTCACTTCTGGTGTCCAACACCATTTTGTTGTGTAACTTGACAATAAGGAGCAGCGCACCGGAACACGCGGTCGGGTAAAAGTCACAGCACCAAAGCCCAAGGCAAATAAAATAAATTATTTGACTATTCATATGTTGTCTTTATTCTGCTGGGTTGTATTTAATGTGTAATATTAGTTTTTGGTTTTATAATAGATTCATAATCAATCCAATAAAACGAAATCATTGGGAGCGAGAAAATTACGTTTACACATTTATTTTGAACTCAATCGTTGGGACATCCGGGTTTTTGCGCGGTGCTACTATAAGTGTTTGTTTATACTTCGGCGCCGGTGTTACCTTAAAAAACAGCAAACAAACAAAAAAAAGATGCGGACTTTTATATTTAACACCGTTCTATTCACAACTTTGTACGTTTTGTTGTCTTTGTCTTGTTTTCAACATATGGCCGACGCCTCGAACGGCAAAGGTAGGTATCGAAGTTAAGCATGTTTGTTAGCTTGTCCGCCACTCATACGCAATGGTATTTCTTTCTAATTTATTAACACCCGCTGACATTTCAAATGTCATATAATTAACGGAATCAGGATATCCCGGTAACCGTTTTTACCCTTCCGAAGTTTCACGTTATATTGGAAACATCCAATTAAAACGACTAGTAGAATATCCCAAGTTAAAGGTCAATCATTTCCGCGTGCTTTTTAATTTGTAGTGTAATTATGTAAGATTGACTTCTCTGATTTAAACTCGTTTGCTTGTGTTTTGTACGTTTTATGATATCCGACGCGTCCCCCACCCCCTATTATTTGTTCGGTATTTTTTTTACACAGAGCCCCCGACCATTGGTCTGAGTAATGGGTTCAAACTGCGTGAAAGCGACATCCTTTAAAGGACAACCGACACCATTTTTTTGGTTTCCTAATCATCAGAAAAATGTTTCATAGTATCTAAAATACCCAAAACACGCAGGCTGATATTTTTAGTCAAATGCAAAACACCAATAAAATGACTTAAAGTGTCTAAAAACTACTTCAAATTGAAGCCGGAAGTGGCCAGTTTCAGAAGGTCCCGCCCCCTTGTTCGTGGTGTCACGTCAAGACGTTTTGCCTTGCTCGAGAATCAAAACAATGGCTTCAGATTCGGAGAAGATGCTTTCTTGTTTCTCATCCAGTTATGAATATGATTCAAATAGTTCTGAAGAGGAAAGCATACATGTTTGCAATCGATTAAATAATTTATTCAGTGTCATTTTGAGGTATCTGGAGGGGGAATGTAGCACCCAAAAGAGGCAGAAGATGGCGACAAAGCTCCGTGGAAACGGGCTGATTAATTCCTTACAATTTTTGTCAGCGAATATCAAATAGATGCTCGGTGCAACACACAAGGATTTACCATCGCGTTATTTATGTGTTTTCCTTCTAATTTCACCATCAACACGATGTTTTCAGACCAAACAAAGTACCGCAAAATGCATTGAGGTAATAAAAAGACTGTGACAGTATGTCCTTTTCAGGGGCATTCCTTCAGTGCCGTGACGACTCGTCACCAACTCAAAAACAAGACTTCCGGAATATTCAGCGCGAGTCTTAAAACGTAAAATATAGCGATATGCGATGGAATCTTTGTAAAATACGCTCAGTAGAAGTCATTTGAAGTGATTTTACAAATTATGGACACAACTTGTACGGAGGCGTCGGTTGTCCTTTAAGTGACTCTCACCTTTGCAGGTTTTGGGGACAGCATCCACTGGAGGACGCTAGAAGATGGCAAAAACGAGGCGGCAGCCAGGCAAGTTGGCTGGGCTTTGTTATTAGACAACGATGGGTAGCATAGCAATTTGCATACAACAAAAATGTGTTTGTAACATGTCACCTATATTTTTCACTTTTACAGTTTCACTTAATTTAAAATGTGACAAAAAACATGTTTTCATTTATGGGGAAACGGAGTTTTTGACGTTGTGATGCATTTATGTCTTACCAGTGGTCTGCCCCTCATGGTCATCATTCACAAGACCTGGTGCGGAGCCTGTAAAGGTAAATAGTGAATGACACAAACACAGCACACTGGTGATGTTAGCATAGGCTAAGCCACAGGTGTCAAAGTCAAGGCCCGCGGGTCAAATCCGGCCCTCCACATCATTTTTTTCGGCCCGCGAAAGCAAATCAAACTTGTTAAATTCCATGATGATTGCTAAAATCTGAGCCAAAATTTCATATTTTTGGATGTCAACCACAATAAAAGTCATTATTCTTGACTTCAGATTTGAAAACGAGTTATTCCTTAATTTGCTGTGTGCTCTATATGTAATATTTGAAGGGATTTAAACATCCTAATGGGTTCCCCAAATTCATAACGGCCCTCGAGAGGAAACCATAACTACAATGTGGCCCGCGGCAAAAAATGACTTTGACACCCCTGGGCTAAGCCATTCCATTTCGGCTCTTTCCAGCTCTTAAGCCTAAATTTGCCGAGTCCAAAGAGATCTCAGAACTCGCCCACAACTTTGTGATGGTCAACCTGGAGGCAAGGAACCCATCAGTAAATATTCCACCAGAAGTGAAGTTGTCATCGATCTTACCCTCGTCTTTTGTTCGCTAAAGGATGAGGAGGAGCCAAAGGATGAGGCCTTCAGTCCAGACGGAGGTTACATCCCACGTATACTCTTCCTCGGTACACCAATGGCGTTCGTAATGTTCCCGGTTTGTTTATTACCAATTGATCCATAAATAATCACTGTTTTTGCAGATCCCAGTGGTAAAGTCCATCCTGAAATCACCAACAAAGGCGGGAATCCCAACTACAAGTATTTTTACAGCAGCGCAGAACAAGGTAACTAAAGACTTGATAGGAATTCATTTTGATTTATGCCTGGGTTATTATCACAGAACATGGGAGTGTTACCCACCCACTGAGCCAAGAAGGCATTTATTTTACAAGATAACTTTATGGAACAGGACCATACAAAAATGTCAAAATCACTGAAGAAAAAAAATCTTAGCCAAATGTACTTGTAAATATATTGCTCGAGAATAGACAAAGTACAAGTTATCATATTTAAAAGTTTCATGGTTAGTTGGCTGCTGAACACAAGGCCCATAATGGAAGCACAGAAAACCTGGGGTCAATCTGAGGTGAATGTCATCTTCATGTAGGAGATCTGGCCTTGGACATGATTTAGGATTTGGTAAACTCCTTCACAGGAAGAGCTCATTAGCCAGGTTACAAATCTATCAGTTAGTGGAAAAGACAACCTATTAAAATGTCTACGTTCTGTTGTTTTATGGATGTTGGTGCTTGGTATTCAAATCAAGAAGACTATGTTTTGCTAATGTATCACTTAAATTTGCACATAGTGATACCTTAGTTACGAACTTAATTGGTTCCCAGACAGAGTGTGTAAGGCGAAAAGTGTGTATCCCAAAAAATAATTTCCCATAGGAAACTATTAAAATGAGAATAATCCGTTCCCAGGACCCAGTTAAAACATAATTTTCTACTTTCTAATTTTCTAAGCCTTACAACTACACAAAATATACCTTATTTTGTGTATAATAAATGTGCTATGGTCTTACAATTAAAGAAATGAACTCTACTGTATAATAAAGTCGTTTTGTTTACCTTTGTGATGGTCGTCGATGGCTTGTGGAGCCTGATTGATGGGATATTTTAACCTTGCAGTCTACACTCTGCCTTTGAACTATCAAAGTTGAAACTCTCACTTTCGTCTGCCTGTCTCTTTAATGTTTAAACCACACCCCATCACTGCTGCGTTCTTGACCAATCACATGGCTTTAACCGAAGACTGGGGGCGGGGAATAGAGGACAAAAACAGTCGGCTGCCATTTTGTTGTTAGAAGAACGGCCTCGTTCGCGAACGACACATCACTTATTGAAGCAGCTCCGTGTACGAAAAAAAGTTTGTATGCCAAGGTAAAGTTTCATAAATTTAACGTTCGTAAATTGAAAAGTTCGTAATCCAAGGGGTTCGTAAACCGAGGTATCACTGTACTCAATAAATAGCTTGGCACAGGGCTGCAGAAGTTGGGCGTCGGTCGTGAATGGCTACGTCCCCTGCCGGCAGTAAAAGACAATCTTCCTGTGTTCGAGCCTTTGTTTACAGTGTCCAGCGAATATACTTGTCATGTGGTTGTTTCTTCAATAGAGTATTTTCCACCCACCATACACACTCACTCAAGGGGAATGTTAATTAAGCACTTTGTTACAGCTTCAGCTGTAGTTAAAGCGCTATATGTATTGTATTGTATGATATTTTCTTAATTCACGTTTGTAGTGCTGTCGGGAATGAAGGAGGCACAGGAGAAGCTGACGGGCGACGCCTTCATGGTCAGCCACACCGGAGATGAGCTGTGAGGAAGCTTGTGTCCAAGCTCCCAAAGGGCTCGGTCATCTAAAACAAGACACTCACATTTTCACCAACACTACTTATAAGATAATCGTATACTGTACTGTCTTGGATGTAGACTCAATCAAGTGCCAAATTGCCCCCACAACTTTCTAGGGGTTTCCACATACTGAGGCTCTGAAACGGGTCAGCGGCGGTCAATTTTTATCGAGTCGCTAATTTTCAAATCGCTGTAAGATTTTTTTTTTTTTAAAGGTTTAATGAACTTGGCACATAATCATATTCTGTTAGTTAATTAATTAATGTGCAATGTGTATTGGGAAACCATATTCTACACTAGATGCAAGAATCTGAAATGCCACGACTACTTGTACCTGCTAAGTTGCAAACATCTCATACTGTACTTCCAAAGATGGTTTTCGCAAACATGTGAATTTACTTTTGCACACATATTTTTCTTTTTTCCCTTCATTTTATACCCAGTATTAAAATAAAAGTTTGTTGTAGTGAATGTTGTGTGTAGTCATTTTATCCTGTAGTCACATACACAGCAGAAACGTTGAAAATAATTTTATTGTCCAACTGTAGTGATTCCCTTTCTTTTTGTGTCCGCAGAAACACATATTTTGTAAATGATGATGCTATGTGATTCATCTGCTGTATTTTGAATTAGATGATTTTTTTAAAAATTCTTTTAAAGGACAACTGACACCTCCAGACAAGTTGTGTCTGTAATTTGTCAAATCACTTCAAATGACTTCTACGGAGCGTATTTTTACAAAGATTACACGGCATATAGCTACATTTTACATTTTAAGACTCGCGCTGAATATTCAGGGAGTCTTGTTTTCGAGTTGGTGACGATGCCTGCCGTGACGTCACGTCTGGAACGCCCCTGACTGAGAAAGCGACACACAATGCATTTTGGGTACTTTGTTTGGTCTGAAAACTTCGTGTTGATCCGTGTTGATGGTGAAATTTGAACAAAAAAAAACAAATAACGAGGTGGTGAATCGTTGTGTGTTGCACCAAGACTACTATTTGATACTAGTTGACACAAATTCCCAGCCGACAAATCAGCCCATTTCCAAAAGAGCTTGGGCGCCATCTTGTGCATTTTCTGGGACGCTACATTGGAGTCCAGACGTCTCAAAATGACACTGAATAAATTATTTAATCGATTGCAAACATGTATGCTTTCCTCTTCAGAACTATTTGAATCATATTCATAACTGGATGAGTAACAAGAAAGCATCTTCTCCGAATCTGAAACCATTGTTTTGATTCTAGAGCAAGGCAAGACGTCCTTGGTCTACACACTTTGTTGTGTAATAATGTTTTGAATGTTGAAAGTGATTTCATTTTTCAATGTTGATTTCTTTAACTTTGCACTTTCAAGTGAAACTTATTAAAAACAGATGCAATCGTGATAAATCACAGTGCGTACATTATTTTAATCTATTTCCATTTCCTCCTCCCAGTATCTGCGAAATAGTATGCAAATGCCATATCTTGCATATTCCTTGAGATAAATTTATGAACTGATAAGGTCTATTTTTCACATTTGAAAGACAGATAATAAATTGAGTTGTAGTATTCTTACTGTGCTATGAGGTTTGCACACACTACATTTAAAGGACAACCGACATCACTTTTTTGTTTCCTAACTGCCATCAGAAAAACGTTTTATAGCATCTAAAATATCCAAAACACACAGTATGATATTTTTAGTCAAATGCAAAACACCAATAAAAATGACTTAAAGTGTCCAAAATCTGCAAAAAAATGAACCTGGAAGTGGCCAGTTTCAGAAGGTCCCGCCCCCTTGTTCGTGGTGTCACCACAAGACGTCTTGCCTTGCTGGAGAATCAAAACAATGGCTTCAGATTCGGAGAATATGCTTTCTTGTTACTCATCCAGTTATGAATATGATTCAAATAGTTCTGAAGAGGAAAGCATACATGTTTGCAAACGATTAAAGAATTTATTCCGTGCCATTTTGAGGCAATAGGGGGGGAAATGTCGCACTAAAAAAGAGGCAGAAAATGGCGACAGAGCTCCGTCTAAGGAATTAATCAGCCCGTTTCCACAGGCTGATTAATTCCTTACAGTGAGCTTTGTCGCCCTCTTCTGCCTCTTTTTGGTGCAACACGAAGTTTTCAGACCAAACAAGTACAGTACAAAATGCATTGACGTGATGGAAGGATTGCTACAATGTGTCCTTTTTTTGGTCAGGGGCATTCCTTCAGTGACGTAACGTGAGGACTCGTCACCAACTCAAAAACAAGACTTCCGGAATATTCAGCGCGAGTCATAAAACGTAAAATATAGCTATATGCGGTGGAATCTTTGTAAAATACGCTCAGTAGAAGTCATTTGAAGCCATTTTACAAATTATGGACACAACTTGTCTGGAGACGTCGGTTGTCCTTTAATGCTTTAGTATATACGGCCCAAACAATCCCTCCAAATGCTCATGGCCCAGCCCCTGTCAAATATATGCCCCTGCTGTATATGCATACCTTAAAAAACTATTAAAAAAATTAAAATGACAGAGCTATAAAGTGTTAAATGTTCAGGCAGGAGAAGTGTCTCATGAACTTCGCCAAAGCATCATCAAGCCACCACAAGACTTGCTGTGTGTGTGTGTGTGTGTGTGTTTTCAGGTGCTTGCTAGAAGGGTGATTGTCAACCTAGAACCTTCCTTGCTTGGCATCTCCGATTGCCCCCCACACGTCGAAGACAAACTCGTCCGGAAAGGCGAAGTCGCCGAGGGTCTCGTCCAGCGCCATGGCGAACTCGTCGGGGTTCTTCTTGTCACGGCCCACCTCCACCATGGTAGCCGCTGGATGCAAATTCCATTTTTTTGGCTTGTATTGCTTGTTTTCAAAGAATTTTGCATGTAATTTTTTAGAATTGTTTTTAACATTCAATAATTTTTTACAGGTTACTTTTTTCTTGAATTTTAGTGCAATCTATTTTAATCAACAAAAAAAAAACAATACACTGGCGCACTGTTAAAATGTTCTTTTTTTGCTCTTTGACTCAACTTTCTTTTATCCAATGTAGCTTTTTTGTCATTTTCTCTTTAATTTATTCTTATTTCTTTTTTCCTCTCTCCACTTCTTTTTATTTATATAGCACGCTACCTAGCAGGCTATCTAGCTGGCTACCTACAAGCTATCTAGCTGGCTACCTACAAGCTATCTAGCTAGCTACCTAGCAAGCTAGCAATGTAGCAAGCTACCCAGCAAGCTGCCTAGCGAGCTATCTAGCAAGCAACCTAGCAAGCTATTTGCTATCTAGCTAGCTATCTATTAGTTATATAATTATCTAGCTATCTATTAGCTATGTCCTTGAGAGTTTTGAAACTACATACAATGCATTAGGTCTGTGTAAGCTCTCAGTCGTACAGGAGTGGTCCATCGATGAGAAGGTTTCTTCAGCCGTCATCTGTACAAAAGATGACGGCTGAAGAAACCTTCATCGATACAATGCATTATTATTATTATTAGCTATCTATTAGGTAGGTAGCTAGCTTTCTATCTATTTGAGTTACTTCCAGGTTGAGTGAACGCGGGCGCGTGTGGCAGCCGCTGCTCACCCACAGATTAAAAAAAACTTATCCTGTGACTGTAAAGTGACCTTGAGAGTTTTGAAAGGCGCTTTTAAATGAAATATATTACCATTATTAAGCTATTGCTGTTCCAATTGAATGTATTGTGATGCAATGTTGTGTATTCTGCGAGGTGGATTGTGGACGTGGACACTCACCAAGTTCCGTGTCTCTGATGCCCATGTAGCTCTCCAGCAGGTCATCCACCTTTTTCACTGCTTTCTCTTCAAATTCTGTCGGCTGGACAAGGCAAACAACTCAAGTGTTTAACACACTTTTAATCTTTTTTTTTTCTAGTATATTGATGAGTGACAGCTTTTGCCTCATCCTCCAGTGTCGCCGGTCCCTTGGAGCGAAGGCGAAGCGTTCCTTTGCCGTTTCCAATTTTGTTGTCACTGCTGGGCTTGGCGCCTTTGGACCTTGGCTCCAACATTTCTGCCAGTGAACAAAGATTTGAGATTTTACCTTTACCTACTGTGGTTAAATTAGCTAGTTGTGCCTTTGTGCAAACACCATTCATTTGAAGAGAGAGAAAAAAGGAGGACCACCGTTGCAGATTTATCGAATGGGAAAGGGAACTGTCGCGGCTTGGAATTGAAGTGGATTTACATAGGACAGGAGATGTGAGACTGTCTCTTTTCGCCAATGGATGCTACAGCTTCGTGTTTGCTTTCAACATTTAGCTTGCAGCAGACGTGCACATTCCACCATGACGCCCCGGATCCACTGGTAAAAAGGAGGCTTTGATTCTCTCCTCTTACATCTAGAACTGCTTCATACAACAAAAAAGGGGGCAGAATGTGCTTAAGATTGAATGACTGTGTCTTGTGTTGTCATATTATTTGTTATTTAGTTTTTTTGTTCATTTGACTTCAAGATGGCGCCGCGAGAGTGGCTGCCTAGCTGTATGGTTGAGTAGCTATCTACCTAGGTATCCAGCTATATAGTTAGCTTCCAATATGGTGTCCTTGAGAGTTTTGAAAGGCGCTTAGAAATTAAATGTATTATTATTATTATTAATTCGCAATTAATATGGTTAGCTAGCTATTAGCTATCTATTCGCTAGCTAGCTAGCTACCTTGCTATCTATTTGGGTTGAGTGAATGGTGGCGCGTGTGGCTGCCGCTGCTCACCCGCAAAAAAAAAAATATCCTGTGACTGTAAAATGTCCTTGAGAGTTTTGAAAGGCGCTTATAAATCAAATGTATTATTATTATTATTATTATTATTATTATTATTATTACCAGCAGCTCCTGTATTTCGTTTTTCTACATCTTCCTTTCCTTTCCTCTTCCTTCTATAACTTTGCTGCTGTGAAATGTAAATTTCCCCACTGTGAGAATAATAAAGGCTAATCCAATCCAATCCAAACACACTCATGAAAAATCTAAACACTCCCAAGGATCATAGAGCAGAAATTGTATATCATATGTGTCTTTGTGTTTGGCTCACCAAAGGCCTTCATTGGCTCCACCAACTTGAGGGTGAAGGTCTCGTTTTTGGGCAGCTCCTTGAGCATGCGGGCTACTTCGTAGTGGCGCGTGCCCACAATGTTGCGGCCATTAATGCGCTCGATGTGGTCGCCCACGCAGATCACCTTCACCTTGTCAACCACGCTGCCCTCTTTGATGCGCTTCCAACCGACACACATAGAAAAGCATTTGATTACATAAATAGAGACACAAACAAACAGCCTTGAAAGATTATGTATTTAATAAGCAGTAAGAAACGAGCTGTAAGGAAAAAAAAACATGAAGTGCATTAACTCATTCACTGCCGGATTTTTTTTATTGCTCTTCAGAGCCGCGTCAAAAGAAGACCGGGGACTCTCCCAAGACGTGTGAAATGGTCAAGTGTCCCAATATTTTTGTCCATAATGCCCGCCTCCAAAATATCTCCTGGCCTACTTTATAATCTTTAAACCGTACTAATGCCAACTTTACTATCAAGTGCTCAGACGTCTGTCTTAAATACTTTTGATGCTTGAAAAAAAAAGTTAACGTATTTTCCGGTGTATAAAGTGCACCGAAGTATAAGCCGCACCCCCTAAAAATTACAGTCACCACTTTTTCAAGGCCTTCATAGCTTACTTATAATGTCGCATTGTAGCCATGCAATGCTGTCTTGGCTTTGCACGGTGGCAAATGTGAGCAAGCTCTGTGCGTGTGTGTATGACTAGTCTTGTGAGGACCACTAACATTTTACGTATAACATATGTAGTGAGGACATTTTTGACAAGTGAGAACCTTTTGGCCGGTCCTCACAAGTTTTTCATTCTAAAGGCTTCTAGGGGGTCTATAAAGTTTCAGAGATGTTCTCACAAATTCACCCAAAATGATTGTTTGGTGTGTATTTTCATTTCACTCGGATACACACACTTTTTACTCACTGTGTGGGTTAATGAGAGGAAAAAGTATAACCAAATTCACTACAGGGGCGAGGACTTTGAATGTGCCCATTCAGAAACCTCACTCCTGCTGTTGTTTCAGTTTCAAGTCCACTTTTTATTTTTTTGTTTTTAAAGTTGAAGTGGGAAATGGGGTGACATTTAGTGTTCAAATGTAACACTAGTTCTTCTCTAAACTTATCAACAACGGTGGTCCTTATCTGGACTTATCCGGACGTCACAAAACCATTGAAACAGGAATGTGTGTGTGTGTGCATGTGTGTGTGTGTGTGTCTGAGACACTGAGACCATCTAAGCTTATTACACAGTGGCAACATAACAAAACTACAGTGGAGCTCAGCCAAGGCGAAAGCATGACAATTTGGACCAGCAACAAATTTAAAGAAAATACCCCAACGAGCACATTGGCGGACAAGTTAAAAAAAATGAATGTTAAATTTCCTCATTTTCTATGGCGATGAAGGGCAGGGTTACCTTGATAAAGGCAAACCCTGCGCCGTTGTCGGTGATGGTAAGGCCCAGCGCGTCCTCCGACTTTAACACCTCCACCTCCTTCTTGATGCCCCGGACGTGGGCGAAGATAAAGTCCTCCAGTCCAATCTGGCCACCCAGCAGCTTGTCCATGTCGATTTTGTGTGTGTTGAGGGTGCAAAAGAGGATCTGCGTGATGAAAAATAAATAAATAAAAACATAAGTTACAGTATTTTCCGGTGTATTGTTGCTGTGATGTCAATTAATCATACATTCAATGTTGGTGTGTAATTATTAATCTGTGCTGTGTTTTCACTTACCTTACTTTTTCCAGATATAAGGCACACCTTCAATGAATGAAAAAATGTTTTCCATATACAATGATATCTCGGTTTATGAACCCCTAGGCTTACGAACGTTTCGTCTTACAAACGATACATTTAAGAAAATTTTACCTTGGCGTACAAACTATTTTTCGGGATACACACGGAGCGCCACAATGAGTGATGTGTCGTTGGTGAACGAGCCCGTTCTCCTAACAAGAAAATGGCAGCCAACTGTTTTTGTCCTCTATTCCCCGCCCCCAGTCTTGGGTTAAAGCCACGTGATTGGTGAAGAACGCAGCAGTGAGGGTAGGTGGTTTAAACATTTAGGAGACAGGCAGATGACAGAGAGTGACAAAATGGATCGAAAACAGTGAAATTTGGACTCGTTTCAACTTTGATAGTTCAAAAGCAGAGTGTAGACTGCAAGGTTAAAATATCCCATCAATCAGGCTTCACAAATAACCCGCACAAGCCATCTGTACATTTGATGCAAAAAGCTATCAACCCAGCTAAAACGAACACAATTGATGAGGAACATGGTAAAATTATCACAGAGAAAGCACGTACAAGGGATCATTCCTCAAGATGGTGAAAGAAGGTTACGTTCCTCATTAAGTGTTTAATGCTGATGAAATCGGCTACTAAATTCCATCAAGCCATCAACGACCATCACAAAGGTAAATAAAAACGACTTTATTACACAGTACAATCTATTTCTTTAATTATAATACCATAGCACATTTATTATACATAAAATAAGATATATTTTGTGTAGTTTTAAGGCTTAAAAAATTTGAAAGTGGAAATGTATGTTTTATGGGGACCTGGGAACGGATTATTCTCATTTTAATGGTTTTCTATGGGTAATTAATTTTTGGGATACACACTTTGTCTGGGAACCAATTAAGTTCGTAAGCCAAGGTATCACCATACAGTATAATATGTAAATATATAAAACCTTTCCAAATATGAGGCACACCACATTATAAGGCGCTACAGTAGAGGCTGGGGGTACGCACAACTTCTTATATGGGGGGAAATTGAGTCAGTGGCTGCTGACAGTAGTTGCGAGACCTATTGTGACTCAATATTGCTTCACATATAAGGCGCACTTGCGTACAAGGTGCAGGGTCATCTTTTGAAGAAAATCAAGACTTTTGAGTGTGCCTTATACACAGAAAAATACGGTAGACAATCCCGTCAGTTTGGATCATCCAACAGCCAGAAGGCATGTTAATCACTGACAGCCCCGAGTGTCATCAGTGTGTGTGTGTATGTCTTAAAAACAGGAAAAAAAGACAAATGACCTTCACACTTTAGAGGGCTCATCAGTATGATCAGCAGAAGCACTAAGCTGATTTCACAGCACTTTAAACAGATAGACACCCAGCTAGTGGTCCGACGGCTCTCGTTAATTTGTTGCACTCCCTGACGCACAACACACATTTTTAGCCAAGTTGTATCCACATTCACAGGGGACAACATCAGGGACGACGATGCAAGTTACCGCGAAAGTTGGATGGAAGGTAAAAGTGCCGTAAACATTTCACCGGAAACGTCTAATATCCAAACAAAGCATGACAATGGCCGTTGCCATGGGACTTCAGCCCAGTGAAGACCTCGAAATTCGTTTTTCACTAGCGCTAGTGATAAGAGCATACTGGCCAGAGCTAGCACACTGTATCTGTAATGAGCTGTATAAGCTTTCATCACTTTGCTGCTGTGAAGTATCGTCGTCAAAAAAAACTGCTAAGTGGCACTATACAGTTCCATTTTGGCTACTGTTGAACTGTTGATAAGAGCATACTGGCCAGAGCTAGCACACTGTATCTGTAATGAGCTGTATAAGTAAATATATGTTTGTGTTGATTAAATAGCGGATTAATTATACAATTATACCTCGCCTTACGAACGCTTTAGCTTACGAACTTTTCACTTGACGAACATTAAATTCGCGAGAATATAATCTTGGCATATGAACTAGTTTTCGGCGGATGAACCAAACCACAGCGCAATGGTGGCTGGCGGACTAGTTTTCTTTGAGTGCAGACGTGGTTTGTTATCGAGTGGAGTACTTTTGCTATTATGGGACCGAAAAAGACTCCACCACAGGCAAGTGATAAGCCGAATGGGACACAAAAGAAAATTGTGTCTTTGTGTTGTCATTTTATTTGTTATTTTTTTTTTTTTTTCCCAAGATGACGGCACGTGAAACACGCAGCGGCTCCCCTCTCCCGGCAAATTGGCGTTTTCATGTTTATTATGTTTGTTAAAGTCATTATAAGTGCCTTGAATGCTGGGTCCGAGAGGACAGTAATTTCATCTGTGCTGTATGTCATGCATATTAGCATATTTGACAATAAATCTGACTGACTTTTTACGGTCGAGCAGAAGAAGATTATCAAAAAACACGAACGAGGTGTGCGTTTGTGTGACTTAGCGTCCCAGTACCAGTATGCTAAGTCGACTTTTGCTATGTGTGGCTAAGGGTCTTTCTGTGTTGTCTAAGCAACGGTCTCAGGCAAAAGAAGAGGTTGAAAAACTTTCATTGATTTGGATTAATGAAAAGCAGCTAGCAGGGGACTGTGTGAGTGAGGGTATTATCGCCGAGAAAGCACGGCAACTTCACTCTGATATCATCAAGAAGCAACCACATCAAGAACCATCACAAAGGTAAATAAAACAACTTTATAACACAGTACGGTTTATTTCTTTAATTACAATCCAATAGCACATTTATTATTCATAAAATAAGGTATATTTTGTGAAGTTTTCAGGTTTATTTTGTAGAAAATTGTGTTTTATGGGGATCTGGGAAGGGATTATTCTCATTTTTAATGTTTTTTATGGGACATAAATATTTGGCAGACGAACTTTTCGCCTTACACACACTTTCTGGGAACCAATGAAGTTCCCAAAATGACGTATCGCCGTATCTGGAAATAAAAGCTAGAATGCATTCAAGAAGGGAGTGAATCATGGTTATTCACTGTGACAAATCACACCTTGTTTTTCGCTGCCTACCAACAAGCTCTGCTCACACGGACAAACACACGCGTGTATTCACCAACGGGCATTGCCCTGGGCAACCAGCCCATAATAAAAGAGCTTGATAATAGAAAAGGGGCCGCGGGAGGAAAAGACGACACGTAAGGGTCTACTTTCTTTCGAAAGCCACCAAATCTTTCCCCTCCCCCACCTTTCACAGGCCTTCAACAGGAGGTCCACGAGTGCCCGCCTACAGCCCGTTACCAAGGCTTCTAGCGGCTTTAAGCAGCTTCTCGGCGCCCCAGGCAGCTCTCAACTCCCCCTCCCCGCTGTGCCCTTCGTGCTGTTGGCTGGCGTGAGCAAGCTTCGACGTCGCCATTCCCACTCACCACACCTCCCACGGCCTCGGATGAAGGGCCTTAATATACGTCGTTAACTACAACCGACATGCACACAAGGATGAAACCTGCTCATGTGTGCAGGGGATGAGGGGAACCGCCATTTTGATTTGACCTAGTGTCCTAAAATTAGCATCAGTATAATAAATAGTATTCGACAAAAAAACAAAACAACAGCCTGTCACCAGGATAATAATTTCATGAAACTGAACCAGTGGTGGGCCGTCAAAGCCTGAATGGCCTTCTTTGCTGGCCTAAAAATATCTGAATCAAAGACTAATGTGAATGATATTTTATCCATGAATTCTTATGAAATAGTTTCAAATTGTCTTTGGTTTTAAGGCTTGGAAAATTAGAAAATAGAAAATTATGTTTTATGGGGATCTGGGAACGGATTATTCTCATTTTAATGGTTTCCTATGGGAAATTAATTTTTGGGATACACACTTTTTGCCTTACACACTCTTTACATATATATTTCAACACAAACACAAATGCAGGTTTGAGTTCATCTTTGTCTCATGTCATGTCATGTCATGTCATGTCATGCTTTTAGTGGTCAACACAAAGCGCTGAGCTAGGCAGTGACTGCTTTAAAATAGGAAATCAGTCTTCAGCATCAAGGCCGTGCAATGATTAACCTCACGGTGTGAATGTGTGACGTTTGATCGTGATAGCCATGGTGGCATCACATCGGAGTGAGATGATCACATCGTTAAAGCTTGACCTAGCACAAGACCCTCAGAGCAAGCAAACTAAGAATTCACACAGCACTGATCAAGATTCCGTGACGAATAAATATCTTACACAATACAACACAATACAGATTGATGTCTGTAGCGCTTTAACAACAGCTGAAGCTGTAACAAAGCACATAACATGGACAGCTATCATTGACAAAACATTTTTGATGATACTAGTGCAGTGTGTTCTACCGGAAACAAATTCCTTGTGTGTTCTACATACTTGGCAATAAAGATCATTCTGATTCTGAAATAAAACAGTCACAAAGATAGTACAAAGCACCAGGGAGTAAAATCAAGATCTAGTCGGAATCATGCGGAGTCATCTTGCTCAAACACTGCACTATTCCCCCAACAAAGGCACCTACCTCTGATTAACTCATTCACTGCCGTTCACAAATTTATTTGGAATTGAAAATATGATTGTTGTTTCATGCTTGGGTGCCGATAAAGTACTGGCCATGACCTCTGGCAATGTTTTCTTCTTTTCCACAGGGCGGCAGCATTTCTCTTTGTGCCATGTTAGCGCTTTGTTCCAGTTTCAGCTTTTGTTAAAGCGCTCTATACCAGCCACCCTCATTTCAAGCTCATATAACTCCAGACGCATATAAAAATTTAGGAATTAACTCTTTCATTTCTCTGATGAAAGAGTATAAAATGTTTATGTAGTCCTAAAACACAATATTTTGTGGATCCTGGAATTCGAGTGACAATGACAAAAACCCTGGCACTGAAGTGGGCACATATTTGCACATATCTGGCAGTGAACGAGTTAAAATGGTGATAAAACTTAACTTCACCTAAAGGTCAAAAGGACAGTTTTGTGGATGACCCAACCTCACTTGCCTTGGGATGACCCAACAACCATAAAAAAACAACCTATACTGTACAAATAAATACAGTAATTTACACTCACACGGACGCCTTCGACAAACGAGATCGCGGGACTTAATCTGCTGGATTAGAAAATTCATCACACCACACCACAAAGTAAACACGGCTGTGCGGTCCGCATATTTCAATTGCAGACAAACGATGGCAGCGCCTCAAAGTCCACAACCGCCCGTACTCGCACAGACTTTGTACCCAATAGCAGCTACTCCTAGTCCTGGAGGGCCACCCTCCTGCATGTTTTCCAAGTCTCCCTGTTACAATACACCTCATTCAAATGATCAGATAATCACCAAGCTCTGCAGAAACCTTACATTGAACCCGCTCATTTGAATCAGGTGTGTTGTAACAGGGAGACTTGGAAAACAAGCAGGAGGGTGGCCCTCCAGGACTAGGAGTGCCCACCCCAGCAATAGCTGGACTGCGGACCCAGATGATGTCATAAAGTCATGGTTGCCATTTTAGTTGCCAGTCAGACGGTATAGGTTATTTCCTCCCACTCCTGTGCAAAATAAATTGGATTTAAAGGACAACTGACACCATCTTTTTGTTGCCTGACATCAGAAAAACATTTTATAGCATCTAAAATACCCAAAACACGCAGGTTGATATTTTTAGTCAAATGCAAAACACCAATAAAAATGACTTAAAGTGTCCCAAAACTGCCACAAAATGAGCTCAGAAATGGCGAGATTCAGAAAGTCCCGCCCCCTTGTTCGTGACGTCACGCCAGGATACGCCGTCACAAACTGCCCTGCTTGAGAATCAAAACAATGGCTTCAGATAGTTCAGATTCGGAGAAGATGCTTTCTTGTTACTCATCCAGTTATGAAAATGATTCAAATAGTTCTGAAGAGGAAAGCATAAATGTTTGCAATCGATTAAAGAAGTCCTTCCGTATCAATTTGAGACGTCTGAACTCCAATGTAGTGTCCCAGAAAATGTGCAAGATGGCGCACATGCTTCGTTGGAAATGGGCTGATTTGTCTGCTGGGAATTTGTGTCAACTTAACACCTTTATGCGTTTTACCGCAATTGGTAGTCTTGGTGCGACACACAACGATTCACCATCACGTTATTTATGTAGTTTTCATTCCAATTTCGCGATCAACACAGTGTTTTCAGACGAAAAAAAAAGCTTTGTCGGTCAGGGGCGTTCCAAATGTGACGTCACTTAGGGGATCGTCATCAACTCGAAAACAAGACTTCTTGAATATTCAGCGAGAGTCTTAAAACGTAAAATATAGCTTTATGCTGTGGAATCTTTGTAAAATGCGCTCAGTAGAAGTCATTTGAAGTGATTTTACAAATTATGGACGGAGGTGTCGGTTGTCCTGTAAATGAACACCAACAGCAGTATCCTCAGAAACATGAAATACACATACGCAATCCAATGAGAACCAGTGTGGTAAAGCCACCGCATAATTACGGAAGGAGGTGGCCCAAAGAAGAGCTGCTCCCCCGGGTAAAAGTAAGCACAGGTTATCTATACAAATTTCAGGCAATGCCCACAAAACCGGACATTGGGGACTTCCTGCCACTGCCAGCCAGCACCAACATATGACTGCAGTATGTGAGTGGACTCCTTTGTAGAGTCATTGATTTGATCATATAATTTGATTTTATTAAATCTTTGTGAACAAATCCGTTTTTTAAGGTCTGCCAAACACAAGAAAAGCGGAGTTGCAACTGGCAGAGGACCAGGCTCTTTTGAGTTATTAAGTCACAAATGCTAATTGAAGCACATCCCGTGCTCTTTAGTCATAGCATTCTCAGTCCACAGTTGGTTAAAACATTGTCGAGAGACAATGATGTAAGCGAGGCAGATGGTACACGTGAGTGCATCTCTGTCCCTTGTTTTGGTTTGTGTTTTCAGCACAGATCAAGTCTGTTTGCGTTTCACTCCTCATCTGAAAAGCTTCGTCAGCGAACTAAAGTTGTGCCGGTACCTCTGGCCCTATGTATATTCCTATTATATATATACAGTAAATTCTCGTTATATCGATATAGGTTATATCGATAGTATCGCTTATTACGATACTATTTCCATGAACGCAAGGAGAAAATTACATGCGCGCAGGATCGGATATATCGATAGTCCCGGTTATATCGATATTTTTTCGGACTCCCGAGAATATCGATATAATGAGACTTTACTGTATATTATATTATAATATTCCTATTGGACAGAGGTGGTGGTGCCAGATCTCTGCTCTGATAGGTCCCTGCTCTAAGGTTGGGGGAGCAGTGGACTACTTCCTAAAGATAATCTGATTACCTCTTTTGTTCTGTCTGATTACCTCTCATGTTCTATGCTTGGCTCTGATTGCCCTATTAACACTGGTATCGCCTCATCAGCATGACTAAGCCCACGTGGTAATGACCTAAGATGTCTGTTGTATGCACAATCTATTAATATAGGAATATATAGGGCTAGAGTTACCAGCACAACTTTAGTTCGCTGATGAAGCTTTTTGGATGAGGAGCAAAACGTCCGACACATTCAAAAAAAGGACAGATGATGGCTGAAGAAACCTTTTGATCGAAAGAAAAGGTTAACCACAAAAGTATAAACTGATATAGAGAAAGATACAAACATCATCGCGAGTGTTCCAGACAAGTACGATGAGACAAATCGCACCCATGGGATTAAAAACCTGCCTTGTCTTTCTCTTTTTGCTAAAGTGCCAGACAGAATCTGGTCGAGTTTTTTTTCAGCTTCACATCTCCCCATCCAGTTTGCATAGATGTAGAAGCCGCCTGTGCATTCACACTTTGAAAAGACGAGACAATGAGGGGGGCGGGGGACAGCTTTTGTTTTGGACACTGTGGCTGTCACATATTGCGACATTCTCTAATGGAAGACTGAAAGTAGTCACCCACACATACAAATCTATTGTTTTATAAATTTATGTGTTTGCCAAATCATTTCAACATCCAAGTTACTAAGTCTCACGATTTGGTCGCAATTTTGACCACAAGTAATTTTATACAGCAACTATTGATACAATACAGTCAGTTCCATTTGTAAGGTGAAACTAAAAAAAATGTGAAAAACAAGATACATTTTTATACAAATTAAACATATAAATAAACAATGAAAGCATTTTGTGTTTTATTTAATTCTAATTTACACTTTTGTAACACACATTATTTTAATACGCGTCACAGAGTCGCGAGTACGAAAATATCCCGATTTATGATTTCTGAAACGTATGTATGGTTGCATAACAGCAACAATTGTTGTTAACTATTAGTAAGTCAATAAGAATTTCCATTTAAGATATTTTTGTTTGCTTCTTTTGGCAACATAGAACCCTATTTAAAACAAAGTGCCATTCTCTTTGTTTTATGTTTAGTTTAACGGCAAAGAGTGGCATTCAACGGCTTGAAACCTTATTTTTGTTCACAACCCTGACTTTGTGAAGTCCCCTGAGTGGGTGGGTGTTCTTACTTCGGGTGGGCTGATGTTAAAGGCATCAGCAATCTTGGCGTACAGCTCCTTGACGTTCGAGAAGCCTTCGATCCTGCCGGTGGGGCTCCCGTGGGCCAACTGCGTGTGGAAGACCAGCTTGGGCCGCAGGTTGGCAGGCGGCGGCGGCAACCCACCACCGCCGTTCACCGCCGACTTGTGCCCGCCGCCTGCAAGCAGCGAACCGGCCGAGTTTGCGTGGTGGCCGCCGCCGACTTCCTCGTTGTCCACCAGGTGCTCCTTGGTCGACTTTTTTTTCCTAAACGGTCCCAGCGGCATTTTTGTACGTCTCGGTTAGCTAGTTTAAACCGCTACAACATTTGAACCTGTTGAAATCTTCTTTTTTTACTTCCGTGTTTCCGTCGCCCTTAACTTCCTGAACTTCTCCTTGCTTCGGGGATACTTTCCCGTCGCCACCTGACCACAGCGTCCCGGGAAACGCCGACTTCTGTCGGGGACGGACGGCGGAAAACGAGCAACAGGTAGCCGCGGATCAAGTGTGTGACAGAGGCAACCTGCGCGCTGCCTGGCTAACAATAGCCCCTCTGTGCGCTCCTTAGATGGGCGCAGGCGCATTGGGAGCAGCCGAGACAGCGCTGATACACCTGTGCACCCAAGCGGTGGTTTCATTAGATACACCTGCTATCTTACTGCTGTCACTGGAAATAACAGATTTTCCTGAATGCATCTCATCACATTTCCAGTAAACAGTACCAAATCATAAATAATTATTTTATAAAAACAAATCACGTAAGTCTAAAGCTGCTCCTAACAGAAAGTAAATATTTCCCCAAATTCATAACAGCCCTCGAGAGGAAACCATAACTACAATGTGGCCCGCGGCAAAAAATGACATTGACACCCCTGGGGTAGAGTGAACGCTGGCGCGAATGGCTGCCACTGCTCACCCACACAAAAAAATACATGACTTTAAAGTGTCCTTGAGAGTTTTGAAAGGCGCTTATAAATGAAATGCATTTATTATTATTATTAAGGGCGCGGAAAATCCTACTGGACCCTCCGCACCCTGCCCACCACCTTTTCCAGCTACTCCCCTCAGGCAGGCGCTACCGATCCATGCGCACCAAATCCAGCAGACATTTAAACAGCTTCTTCCCCCAAGCCATTAACTCTTTGAACTCTTCAACAATAGCCAAAATGGAACTGTATAGTGCCACTTAGCAGTTTTTTTGACGACGATACTAGTGCAGCGTGTTCTACCGGAAACAAATTCCTTGTGTGTTCTACATACTTGGCAATAAAGATGATTCTGATTCTGATTCTGATTATTATTATTATTATTATTATTATTATTATTATTATATCTTCCCATTTGAACATTACTCTAATTATTTATTTATTTATTCATTTATTTATTTATTGCAATACTTATGGACGATGAGGGATAAAGCTGCTGGAGCTAAAAACAAATTCGGCCAGCCAGACTCACGAATCCCCCCGCCCCCTTCAAAAGGCCCACTCCTAAATTTCAGTCGTGATGAGTGATGTAGCGTCCCCTGGTGGGCACAAATGTCATGTAATGTAAAGTGTTGGCAGCCGAAAAGCAGCAGCTGAGAATTGAAAGCAGGTTAGCTCTCAGTTAAATTTAGTTAGCCATTTTGGGACACTTTAGTTTGAGATGTAAGGGTGATCAGTTCATATAGGAGCACCCAAGATTGGTCCTGGATCGTCAGTTTGAGCCACTTAGTTATGGTAAATTCTAAAGAGAGAGAGAGAGAGAGAGAGAGAGAGAGAGAGAGAGAGAGAGAGAGAGAGAGAGAGAGAGAGAGAGAGAGAGAGAGAGAGAGAGAGAGAGAGAGAGAGAGAGAGAGAGAGAGAGAGAGAGAGAGAGAGAGAGAGAGAAATTACTTTACTAAGAACGTGGTACAATAAATTTTAAAAGAAGACAATAGCAATTTGGGCCCCAGAACTACGACTTATGCAACTCGAATTCAACATACACTTAAAGGACAACCGATACCATTTTTTTTTGTTTCCTAACTGACATCAGAAAAACGTTTTATAGCATCTAAAATACCCAAAACACGCAGGCTGATATTTTTACTCAAATACAAAACACCAATAAAAAGTGTCCCAAAACTACTTCAAAATGACCTCGGAAATTGTGAGTTTCAGAAGGTCCCACCCCCTTGTTCGTGACGTCACGCCAGGACGTCTTGCCTTGCTCGAGAATCAAAACAATGGCGTCAGATTCGGAGAAGATGCTTTCTTGTTACTAATCCAGTTATGAATATGATTCAAATAGTTCTGAAGAGGAAAGCATACATTTTTGCAATCGATTAAAGAAGTCCTTCCGTATCAATTTGAGCCGTCAGGACTCCAATGTCGCGTCTAACTTTAATTTACATAGGACCACTAGCTAAATGCTTCGGTTAATATGGAAATATTTATTTTCAAACACAAGCAACAATAATGACTAAATGTTTGTCACATGTAAATGAAAAGGGGATATTGTCATTTGGCACATAGCACGGGACATTTATGGTGAAAGCGTGTGAAAACTCGAAAGCAGGCCCATGTACATAAAAGGTCCAGTCTTCCATCCACATGGCAACATGCGTGATATTTTTGAGGGGAAATAAAACTGCAAAAAGGTGAAGAATAGAAATTGCACATTCATCCGGGGGCCCGTGGCACTTTTGGGTCATTCTAAGTGGGTAGGTGGCGCTTCAGAACATCTTTCGCATTGCTGGGCAATGTTTCTGGAAAGTTCACATCAAACTCTACCACCAGGTCTCCTCTCTGCTCTGGATTTTTGGGTAAGGGCAGACCCTGGCCTGCCACTGTTTTCCTCATGCCTGGCTTCACCACATCGGTGATCTTCATGTTGCATGTGTTCCCATCGATGGTGGACACTGTCACTGAGCATCCGCACAACGACTGCAGAGAAAAGGAGAGGATGAATGAGTTGATAAGATATCAGAGATGTTTGTTTGGACATTGTGAACAAAGGCACGAACACAGGAAGATTGTTTTGTTACTGCCGGCAGGGGACGCAGACATTCATGACCGACGCCCCCCGACATCCATGTTACAAGCACCAACATCCATAAACCAATAGAACATAGTCATTTTAATAGGTTGTCTTTCCATGAACTGACAGATTTGTAACCTGGCTAATGAGCACTTCCTGTGAAGGAGATTACCAAGTTGTAAATTAGTCTCAGGCCAGATCTCCTACATGAAGATGACAGTTAAACAGGCTGTGTCTGTCCACCTCAGATTGATCCCAGATTTTCTTTGCTTCCATTGCGAGCCTTGTGTTCGACCAACTAAGCATACAACAGCTTGAAACTTTTAAAGATGATAACTTCTATTCTGTCTATTTTCTATCATGAGACATGAAAGTCCATCCAAAAATGGTCTGAAATAGGCAGGATAGTGCCTGTACACAAGCCCCTTTCACACTCCCCATTAAAAACAACCTGGACTCCAAATGGTACAGATGACCTTTTGCTGTGTATGGCTTCAGATTCGGAGAAGATGCTTCCTTGTTACTCATCCAATTATAAATATGATTCAAATAGTTCTGAAGAGGAAAGCATAAATGTTTGCAATCGATTAAAGAAGTCCTTCCGTGTCATTTTGAGGCGTCAGGACTCCAATGTAGTGTCCCAGAAAATGCACAAGATGGCGCCCATGCCACGTTGGAAATGGGCTGATTTGTCTACTGGTAATTTGTGTCAACTAGTATCAAATAGTAATCTTGGTGCAACACACAACGATTCACCATGGCGTTATTTATGTGTTTTCCTTCTAATTTGGCCATCAACACGATGTTTTCACACCAAAAAAAGTACCCATAATGCATTGTGTGACGCTTTCTAGGTCAGGGGCGTTCCTGACGTGACGTCACGGTAGGTATTGTCTCCAACTCAAAAACAAGACTTCCTGAATATTCAGCGCGAGTCTTAAAACGTAAAATATAGCTACATGCGGTGGAATCTTTGTAAAATACGCTCAGTAGAAGTCATTTGAAGCCATTTTACAAATTATGGACACAACTTGTCCGGGGGCGTTGGTTGTCCTTTAAGTTTTCTGTTTCCAGTTCTTCTGAATGAATATAGTACAGCTGCACTTACTGTACGAAAGGTACACCCTCAACATTAACAAATCGCACCTGCACCCGCATCCGCCCACCCGCGAGCACGATCTCATAATTGATTTTTACCATCCCTCCTAGTCTATGTAAAAATATGACATTCTGTCTCTCTCATTTTCTCTCTCTCTCTCTCTCTCTGACTGTGATTCATTCAAAGTAGTCTGAACAAATATTTAAACATCATTTAATCACACCTGGTTTCCCAAAGTGACATTTTCCCGCACATCCAGCTATGATTAGCTCTGCCACGCCCCGTTTATGACATTTTTTTCCCCGACACCTCCAGTTATTTCATCTATTCCATCGATTTAATGTGTAGTTATTTTGTTCAACTCTAAATTGAAATTAATTATGGTTGGTGAAAATGATGTATAAAAAATTGCCAGCACTGTTTTTGATTTGGGAGGAATGTCAGTGCTATTTGACTTTCGTCGCTGGACAGCTCTGAGACGATGCCTGTATAGGGCAACAGATTCACAGCCTGTCGCGGCTTGGAGTTGAAGCGGGTTTACGTGGGACAGTAGATGTGAGACAGTCTGTTTTTGTCAATGGATGCTACAGCTTTGTGATTGCTTTTAACATTTAGCTTGAAGCAGACGTGCGTATTTCACCATGACGTCCCTGAGCCACTGGTGAAAAGGACGCTTTGATCCGATCCTCTTTCATCTAGAACTGCTTCATAAAACAAAGAGGGTGCAGAAAATGCTTAAGATTGAATAACTGTCTGTCTCTTTTGTGTTGTGTCACATTATTTTAGTTGTTGTTTTGACTTCAAGATGGCGCCGCGAGAGTGGCTGCCTTTACAGCAGGTCCTGTATTTTGTTTTTCTACTTCTTCCTTTCCTGTCCTCTTTCTTACTTTCATCACTTTGCTGCTGTGAAATGTAAATTTCTCCACTGTGAGACTAATAAAGGCTAATCCAATCCAATCCAATGTCAAATTAATTATATTTTGTCTCATATTAAATTACATCTATTTGATGGTGGAGCCTTATGTATTGATGCTGTACCGTGAAGAGCAACCGACACATATTGGTGATATTATTGATGGTGATTAATTAATCGCTCACCTGTCGCAAGCTGACTCGGACGGGATACACAATGTTGGACCCCTCGCGTCTAAAGTGCGGATGCGGTTTGTCCTTAATGACAAACACAATGTCCGCCGGGATGGTGTTGGGCGACTCATCTCCTTCGCGTGGGAATGTAATCTTGGTCCCTTCCTTCCACCCTCGTTTAATCTCGATGGTGAGAATCTTGTCTTCTGTCCGCATGGTCCTTCCATCCGGATTCAGTCGCTTGCGAGAGATCTTCATCCGTTTTGTGCAGCCGTGGAAGACCTCCTCCAGGGAAACCCTGAGCTCATGCACGATGGCCGGGTCCCGCTTGCATCGCTGTTGTTGATGCTGGCCGCCTGGGCCAGAATGCACGTCCCGAGGGAATCCGTTGAGGTTGAAGCTGCTGAAAGAGCCGAAAGGGTCGTTTCCATCCACCTCCATATCCTCGTCGTCACGAGCATTGCCCGTTTTACGGCCAAAGAACATCTCAAAGGGATTGGAGCCTCCGAAAAAGGTGGCAAAGGTGGCGTGGGGGTCTCCGTGAAAGGTGTATGTAAAAGTGTTGCCTTGACTGTCGCCAGGGGGACCGCTTCCTCCCTTAAGACCTAAGGGACATACCAAATTGGTTGCATTTTCATTTTTGTTCAATGGAATATCTTTCAAGAAAACATTGAAAAAAGACAGTGACATCTTGGTTCATTCCATGTCAAAACTGATGGAAAGTTGATGCATGTCTACGGTTATTGTAACATGGAAAGTGCAAGATGGCGTCACGAGAGTGGCTGCCTTTCCAGAAGCTCCTGTATTTTGTTTTTCTACTTCTTCCTTTCCTTTTCTCTTCCTTCCATAACTTTGCTGCTGTGAAATGTAAATTTCTCCACTGCGAGTGTCGTGATCTGGTTGGCGACCAACGGGTGGCGCTGTCGGCCCCGCCTGCACCTGCACAGGTGCTGGTCGTCCCGATCAGTAGCGGACTGCCACGTTCGGATTGGCGACCAACGGGTAGCGACGTCAACCCTGCCTGCAGCCTCGCAGGTGCTGGTCGTTTTAATCAGTGACACTTAAAAGGACTCCCGGCACGACCATCCGGTGTCGGTTCATTGTTTGTTGCATGCTTTGTCTGCAATCGCATGCATTGTATGCTGTGCATGTGTTTGTTTAACCTTGGCGGACTTTTACACTTGGTTTTCTTTTGATACTTTTTTTCTGATCAGATCATTTTGATGTTTTACATTTTGTTCCTGCTGACCTTTATTTTAATACAATTTGTCAAAGAACCTCCTGCTCCCTCCTGCCTGCTTTTTGGGCATCCGCACCCGCCATCACCACTCTGCAAACCTTGACAGCGAGACAAATAAAAGCTAATCCATCCATCCATCTCCATCCATGACAAAAATGATACATCACACCATGTGTCCGTACTATTTTTTATAATGTTCATAGTATTTAGGGACATGTTCAAATCAATTAAGATTTGACATTTGTGTATCAATACAATATGTCATGATATCAACATTTTGTCGTACCCTAGTATAACAGCTGATTTAGTCTATACAGTATTTTACACTTGTGTATCAAAGCTGTCCCATGACAGGGAAAATATAATACATCACGATAATATTTTGTCTATGTATTTTGATACAAAATCGTGGGAGAAAACAAACTCTTATCTTACCTTAGCTCTATTTAGACAAACAGATAATAAATAGTTGACTCTTATGTTGTGTATCAACGGCCTATTGTAGAGTGAAAAATATATAGAGATAACAATATGCCAGCTAAGTGATACATGGCATATTTTTTTCGTTTTTAAGTTAGGTTTATATACACGTTGTACTGTAAGAGAAAATATGTAGCACATTACAACAAATATTAAATTTTAAAGATGATTATTACTTATATCTATACATCCGTGTGTGGATGGGTAGCTACGGATCATGATATTTTGACTGAACCGCGTATGGGTACATCATGTCACGATACCGAACGTGACAGATGATTGACCGTTTAAATGCCGTTACCTTCTTCACCATGCTGGTCATAGATGTCCCTTTTTTTGGGGTCGCTAAGGACCTCATAAGCTTCTGCGATCTCCTTGAATTTCTCCTCGGCTGCCGCAGATTTATTCTTGTCTGGGTGCCATTTCAACGCTTGCTTTTTGTATGCCTTCTTGATATCCTCTTCCGTGGCTCCTTTACTGATGCCAAGCGTTTTATAGTAATCTTTTCCCATTTTTGTTTCCTTCGTCCACAGCCTTTGTGGTGAAAACAGGAGAGTCGGAAAAAAATGCTTCTGTTCGCCGGGAATTCGAGACGAATTTACTCCAGACTAGCGTTCGCCGAGCGGGTGATTCATCTCCCGTGGAGGATGTGAAATCGTTTGTGTTATTCTTGCTCTTCTATGCTTGGTGCCGGGTGACCCTTTAAATAGACCTGCATCTCCCTCTCTCAGCGGCGTCCACAATACATCAAATGCACGCTTGACAGTCAGTTAGTTCCGTTTCCGCGTTGTGGATAAAAACACGTTAATTTATTTATGACATAATTCAAATAATAAAAAAAAAAACATTTATACAAAAACATGATTAAAGATAATCTCAGTAAATTAAGTGTAATTACAGGGGACTGCTGTTAGCTGCCAAATGTACTCTTACGCTACGTTCTATGTGATCGAAGCACCATAACAAACCCCCACCCCGTCCAAAAGTTAGGCGGTTCAAATTGTGCTAAAATTGAATGAAAATGGTAAACGCACGTACATTTTATTTGATACTGTTGTTTCTATAGTTCGCTGCCAACGTACATTGAAGCTACACTGGTCACATCAGCATCATCAAATAAAACCACCTTATTTTGAAACAACATTTCCTGTTTTATTGGCTCTCAGTCTGCCGCATGACACCCATCGCAGCCAGCCGCTGGCACATTATTTAATAATTCCTATGGATGTGGTCAGGCACTATCCTGGAGCTCCACGCTGCATTTCATCTATGTGAGCTGTGACGGCACCGGGTGTGACGTCATGGCAAGTTTATGGATCGGTCACTCTTTATTCTTGATTAGAAGCGTCATCATTTTATTTAGTATTGAATATATATGCGATTTCTGTGTTGTTATCGCAAATGTTTATTCTTCTACTTTGATTATCCAGATGATGATATCATTGAAATTACTGGTCCAAATCGCCATCAGACGTAACTATACAGCGCCACCTGCTGGACGAAGAAGACAATGTGGTGCATTCTCTAAGTGATTTATAGTTCTGTTCTGGGAGTGAGTCGGCACGTGGGCGAGGCTGCTGCTCGGTGCAGATCATCATCGCCAAATGGATCATTTCCGAGGACTATTTGTCAAATTGGACCGGAACCAGGATGGTTTCATCTCGTTGTCCGAGCTGCACAGTGAAATGAGCACGCACGGCATCTCAGTGACAGATGCTAAGGTGCAGGTACTGTAAATCTCTCCAGCTTGCATGATGCTGACTTCGTTTTCTACTGCTCGGTGAACATGTGCTCTTCTCATACACACGTACACACAGAATCTCATAAAATCCTATGATAATGACAACAATGGCCAATTGGATTACGACGAGTTTCTCAGCTACATCATGGACCGAGAGAAGAAATGGAAGATTTGCTTTGACCACCTAGACAAGAACAAGAGTGGTAAGCAACTCAGTGAAAACGAGTGAATAAATTACATTTGTATAAGGATAGTTTATATAAGTATAAAAAAAATACGTGACTGTAAAGTGTCCTTGAGAGTTTTGAAAGGCGTTTATAAATGAATGTATTATTATTATTATTATTATTATTATTATTATTATTATTATTATTATTATTATTAACAAAACACATAGCTCTGTATAAGATATACCTACTACAGTGATACCTTGGTTTACGAACCCCTTGGTTTACGAAATTTTCGGTTTACGAATGTTAAATTTATGAAACTTTTACCTTGGCATACGAACTTTACCTTGGCATACAATTTTTTTTTCCGTACACATAGCTACCTCAATGAGTGATTTGTCATTCGCGAACGAGCCCGTTCATTTAACAACAAAATGGCAGCGGACTGTTTTTGTCCTCTATTCCCCGCCCCCAGTCTTCTGTTAAAGGGAACGGATTATTCTCATTTTAACGGTTTCCTATGGGAAATTATTTTTTGGGATACACACTTTTCGCCTTACACACTCTGTCTGGGAACCAATTAAGTTCGTTAGCCAAGGTATCACTGTATATACCAAAATGGGGTCAAAATGGGCCCCCAATTCCCCAAACACTGCATAAACACAAATAAAAATTACATAAAGTTTCATGTCTGATCTGGTGTAAAAGTGTAATGTATCTACCAACTATCAACAAATATTCATCCTGTTACCTTGCATTCAATAATTACTTGTGCATCTCTTTTTTGTGTGTGTTTTGATCAGGGCTGATTGACCAGGAGGAGATCATATGTTTGTTTAAGGAGTTAGGAGTTGTCATTTCAAAGGCCCATGCCAATAAAGTAATACAAATGTAAGACTCTTTTTACCCACTACACAACACAGAACAACACCAGAGCCTCCAAAGTGGAACATAATTATAAAACGACTCATGCTTTAAAGACTGTAATGGATAGGTGGTTGTCAAGAGTCTATTTTTTTGTCCTTTTAGCAATGTGCTACATATGTGATTGAATCAATGAATTGCTGTGTGAGATTAACTCATTCACTGCCAGACATGTGCAAAAATGTATCCACTGCCAGTGCCAGGGTTTTTGTCATTGTCACTCAAATTCCAGGACCCACAGAATATTGAGTTTTAGGACTACATAAACATCCAGTACAGTGTTAGAAACCATAGGCTATTCTTTCATCAGAAAAAAAAATGAGTAATTACTAAATTATATGGGTCTGGAGTTATATAAGCTTGAAATGAGGGCGGCTGTCCAAATTACAATGCAATACTGTACTTACATATTGGTTTATAGAGCGCTTTAGCAACAGTTGAAGCTGGAACAAATTGCTAATATGAAAAGAAGGGAAATGCTACCACCTTGTGGAAAAGAACAAAACATATCCAGAAGCAATGACCAGTGCTTAATCGGCACCCAAGCATGAAAAAAAAAAAGAAACCCGAACAAATTCGGGAATGGCGCTCTACGTCATATTTTCAATTCCCGAAGAAATTCGGCAATGGCAGTGAATGAGTTAATTTTGAATGAATTACAAAATCCCGGTTTGTAGCTACGGAGTACCCGATACTTTTCTGTGCAGCAGCAAGTGGCATTTCTTGCTTCCCAATTTTTTTGTTGCACTCTTTACGGTCACATTTTTTAAGGCGTTGACTTTGGGGGTTCAACTATAAAGGGTAATATTCTTTGATAAATTAGTTGACCAGGAATAACTGCTGTTACCATAAACTACGAGTACGGGTAAGCGGCACAGACCTTTTTTTGAATACAAAGTCCTACTTAGGCCACTATTACTAGATTGTGCACTTACAATTTGGTGACATTTCCAGGATGGACACGGATGGCTCCATGACAGTGGACTGGGATGAGTTTCTGCAACATGTTATTCTCAAACCTGTGGACAACATCGGTGAGCTAGTGTCATCGTGGAAACACAGTCTGGTGAGACTCCAAATATTACTTCATCCATTTTCTATTGGGCTCGTCCTCATTTGGGTGAGGTGGAATACCTCACAGATGTATTTTGCTGAGATGGGGAGTACATCTTGTACAAGGTTGCCATCCAATTTCAGGCCACAAAGACAACCATTTTAATCTATGGACAATTTGAAGTCTTCGATGAGTCTAACATGTCTGTTTTGGGAATGTGGAACTCCACTGAATAACGGTTAGCTGCGAAAAGGAACATAATGCTCAATTTGTACTTTAAAGGACAACCGACACCATTTTTTGTTTCCTAACTGATATCTGAAAAACATTTTATCGCATCTAAAATACCCAAAACACGCAGGCTGATATTTTTAGTCAAATGCAAAACATCACTAAAATGACTTAAAGTGTCCCAAAACGACTTCAAAATGACCCCGGAAATGACGAGTTTCAGAAGGTCCCGCCCCCTTGTTCGTGACATCACGCCAGGACGTCTTGCCTTGCTCGAGAATCAAAACAATGGCTTCAGATTCTGAGAAGATGCTTTCTTGTTACTCATCCAGTTATAAATATGATTCAAATGGTTCTGAAGAGGAAAGCATAAATGTTTGCAATCGATTAAAGAAGTTCTCCCATATCAATTCGAGCCGTCAGGACTCCAATGTAGCATCCCAGAAAATGCACAAGATGGCGCCCAAGCTCCGTTGGAAATGGGCTGATTTGTCTGCTGGGAATTTGTGTCAACTACTATCAAATAGTACTCTTGGTGCAACACATAACGATTCACCCTCGCGTTATTTATGTGTTTTCCTTGTAATTTCGCCATCAACACGATGTTTTCAGACCAAACAAAGTACCCAAAATGCATTGTGTGTCGCTTTCTCGGTCAGGGGCGTTCCAGACATGACGTCACGTCAGGCATCGTCATCAACTCAAAAACAAGACTTCCTGAATATTCAGCTTGAGTCTTAAAACGTAAAATATAGCCATATGCCGTGGAATCTTTGTAAAATACGCTCAGTAGAAGTCATTTGAAGTGATTTTACAAATTATGGACACAACTTGTCCGGAGGCGTCGGTTGTCCTTTAATAGACTTCATTTGCTACTCAATTTTGAGTGATTTGGCTTGTGCTCGTCATCGGGCAGGTATTCGACGTGGGTGAGAGCAGAGCGCTAGCCCTCGAGTATCCCGAAGAGAGTTCCGGCATTGGTGCTTGGAGGACGTTTGTTCTCGGTGCTAGTTTGGCTGACGCTGTGTCTCGGACGGCAACAGCCCCCATAGATCGCCTCAAGACCCAGCTACAGGTTAGCACGATTGGATTCTAACACCCTCCCATTTTGTACAGATGCACCTTAAGTCGCTTTTATGTTGCCTGTATGTAAAATCTATTTTTAGCTTTTTGGCTAAATGGAGGTGGGGGAAAAAATCAATGTATCAATCTTTGGTCTTGACAAAGTACTATGTGAAACCAGACATGATTCAAATAATATTGTTATTCATTGATGACAAGGTTTCTTCAGCCGACTATATATATATATATATATATATGATATATATATATATATATATATATATATATATATATATATATATATATATATATATATATATATATATATTCCTAATGTCCAGAGGTGGGGATGCCAGACCTCTGCTTTGATATCAAGAAGAAACCTTTTCATGGATGGACCACTCCTGTACGACTGAGAGCTTACACAGACGTACTGTTATTCATTCTGCTTATAGTGGTTTATGTTTTATAGGCTGAGATAAATAACTTTTATATCTTCAATTTCCTCTCAGTGGGTTTTGTATGAATGGCACAGGAGGATAACATTAAATATGTTAAAGCCTGCTTATTTGTATTTCTTTGAAAGTGGCGGCTGTTTTGCTCCTCATCCGAAGAGCTTCGTCAGCGATCTAAATTGTGCTGGTAACTCTTTCTGATTACCTCTAATGTTCCAACATTAGAGGTAATCAGACAAAAGAAGTAATCAGATTAGCTTCAGGAAGTAGTTCACTGTTCCCCCAACCTTAGAGCAGGGACCTATCAGAGGAAGGGTCTGGCACCGCCACCTCTCTCCATTAGGGATAGACAGTATATTGGGCCAGAGTTACCAGCACAACTTTAGTTTGCTGACGAAGCTCTTCGGATGAGGAGCGAAATGTCCAACACCTCCATAGAAGTAAAGATGACGAATGAAGAAACCTTTTCATTGATGAACTCCTGTATGACCGAGAGCCTACACAGACATTTCAAAAGAAATTGACGTTTTTGGCGTCTGTGGTCAAAAGTCATCTGTCTGTCATCACTGTTGTAACATAATAATAAAATGTGATTTTTTTTTTCGCCCTTTTTGTAGTTTTTTGGCCCCAAGGCCTTTTCTCGAGGCTTTCAGGATCTTCGTGTTGGTGGCCTTCGTTCTATGTGGCAGGGCAATGCTGTCAATGTCCTGAAGGGGACGCCCCAGTCGACACTCCAATGTCTAATCTACGCCCAGGTGGCTCTGCACCTCAACCATCAAACTCACCTAAACCATCTCTTTGTTGCTAATGAATGTTCCTTCATCTTGATTCAGATGAAGATGTCCATGCAGGGCAGAAGTCAGGGGAATCTGAGCGTGCAGCAGCGCTTTGGCTTGGGTTGCGTGTCTGGTGCTGTGGCTCATGCTGTCTTCTACCCTCTGGAGGTATCACGGACACAACAACGGGAATATTTGCATATTGGCTCAGGAGCGCCGGAAGCACTTTCGGACCGAGATCCCACAAAATTGATGCAGCAAAACCAGAATAGAAGCTCTGTCATTGATCCACCTTTTTAGCTCTTCACCTCCGTGCCTCCAACTTCTGCAAGATTTTACTGAGTACCCCTACACTACACACAGGTGGTTCCCGTCCTCTGTTATGTCCCAACAGGTATTGAAGGTGCGGCTCAATCTGCAGCGAGTGGGCGCCTACCACGGCGTAGTGGCGTGCGCTCGATCTATTTACCAAAATGAGTCCTTGACTTCGTTTTACAGAGGATTTAAGCCGAGCATACTCTGCATGATCCCTTATGCCGGAGTGGAATGTGCAGTCCATCAGGTAATTGGGTATTGCGCAAATAGTAGAGTCCGGTAACCACAATGCTAACATATTTTTTTTCATTTACGACCTCACAAGTCTATCATGACCTGGGCCCAGAGTGACCCAGCCTACAGCAGCGACTCCAGGCTCTTTTTCTTCAGTTTTGTGGCCTTTGCTTGTGGGCAAGTGAGCAGCTACCCTTTGGCGGTGATAAGAACGCAGCAGCAGGCGCAAGGTAGAGGCCTCTAGAATCAGTGCATATACTCCGTTTTTTTTCTACTGTACTTGTTGCCTTGGTTACTTTTCTCTGTCAAGTATATATATATACATGTATATTGATACCTCGTTTTACGAACCCCTTGGCTTACGAACATTTCGGTTTACGAATGTCACAATGAGTGATGTGTCGTTCACGAACGAGCCTGTTCTTCTAACAACAAAATGGCAGCCGACTGTTTTTGTCTTCTATTCCCCGCCCCCAATCTTCAGTTAAAGCCACGTGATTGGTCAAGAACGTAGCAGTGAGGGAGGGGATGGTTTAACCATTAAAGAGACAGGCAGGCGACAGTGAGAGAGTTTCAACTTTGATAGTTCAAAGGCAGAGTGTAGACTGCTAGGTTAAAATATCCCATCAATCAGGCTCCACAAACAATCCGCACAAGCCATCTGTACACTTGATGCAAAAAGCTATCAACCCAGCTAAACAGAACACAATTGATGATGAACTAGATACACTTATCACAGCGAAAGCACCTACAAGGGATCATTCCTTAAGATGGTGAAAGAATTTAAACAGCTTCTTCCCCCAAGCCATTAACTCTTTCAACTCTTTCAACAGTAGCCCAAATGGAACTGTATAGTGCCACTTAGCAATTTTTTGATGATGATACTAGTGCAGCGTGTTCTATCGGAAACAAATTCCTTGTGTGTTCTACATACTTGGCAATAAAGATGATTCTGATTCTGAAGAAAGTTACGTTCCTCATCAAGTGTTTAATGCTGATGAAACGGGCCACTCCATTCCATCAAGCCATCAACTACCATCACAAAGGTAACTAAAATGACTTTATTATATAGTACAGTTCTTCTTTAATTCTACAGTTATTTCTTTAATTATAATACCATAAAACATTTGTTATACATAAAATAAGGTATATTTTGTGTAGTTTTAAGGCTTATAAAATTAGAAAGTAGAAAATTATGTTTTATGGGGACCTGGGAACGGATTATTCTCATTTTAATGGTTTCCTATGGGAAATTAATTTTTGGGAAACACACTTTTTGTCTTACACACTCTGTCTGGGAACCAATTAAGTTCGTAAGCCAAGGTATCACTGTGTGTGTGTATATATATATATATATATATATATACAGTAAAGTCTCATTATATCGATACGGATATATCGATAGTCCTGGTTATATCGATACTATTTCTATGCACGCACGGAGAAAATTACATGCAAACAATATATATATATATATATATATATATATATATATATATATATATATATATATATATATATATATATATATATATATATATATATATATATATATATATATATATATATATATATATATATAATATAATTTATGACAATTTCCTCACCTTCTTTCTTGTTTCCCAGCTGTCTGTTCAGGTTCACAAGCCGGGTCGTTGGGCATCCTGCAAGGACTCACTGGCATATATAAAAGACATGGTCTGCGGGGGTACTATAACGGAATGGGGGCCAGTTTCATCAGGGCCTTTCCATGCGCCCTCATGAACTTCACCTTGTGCAGAACATTTGAAAAACTGTTTTCCTCCACAAGCACATGAAATTTTGCCACACAAAATTTGCCCCCAAAAATATGCAAAAGTTTGCCTCGTGTTCCAAGCAATAAAAAAGTGGCATTCTTGTTCAGATCAGCTCCAGCAGTTGCTCTGAGTCATGCACATTTTTTTTTTGCTCACAAGCAAATTATTGTTTTTCTGTAAAGTGTGTTAAGTGTATGTAATGTATTGTAAATGTCTCGATGAATAGTCTTCCACTGTGTGGAGCCATTTTTTTCCATTTCATCACCTCTATTCTATAAATGGACTTACTAATGAATGCATTATAATTGTGTTGTAATCTACTGTGTTGATCTATCTATATAGGAATCGAACCCCACCCCTCTGCCCTATGATATCTATCTATCTATCTATCTATCTATCTATCTATCTATCTATCTATCTATCTATCTATCTATCTATCTATCTATCTATCTATCTATCTATCTATCTGTCTGTCTGTCTTTCTCTCTCTCTATCCATCATCCATGCATGCATCCATCCTTCCAGTCATCCATCACAGTAATTATCGCGAGAAGAAAGCGTATTGCCGAGAGTTGATTCGTCATCGTCCCGCGTATGTAACCCGCCATCTTGTCGAGTCGGAGAGAAGAGAGACACAGCTTGCCTAAGATATGGCCGACTACAGCAGCGTGGCTCCACCGTCCAGTGGCGGCGGCATGAATGACGCCTTTAAAGACGCTCTCCAGCGAGCACGACAGGTGAGCAACGTCCTGGTGTTCTTTTAAGTCGGCCATAGGGTCGTTTTTGGTATGGGAATATCAAGTTTTGGGGGTTTTAACACCCCCACCCCCATCCTCCTCGAGCTATGCTAACGCGGGACGACTTGTGCTAACACGACGACACTACGGCAGTTACGGAAATTTGCTGAGTCGATGCCACACGACAAGACATACTGTCAGTATTTCGCCGTGAAAATGCGTAGGCAAGATGGACTTGGCAAAATATGCTCAGAGAAAAAGGTCACAGCGTGATAACGTGCGTAAGGAACATTCCTTTGTTAGTCCAGACGTCCGGACGCGAGTCGAACAAGGCCGCATGCACTTGGGTAGACATAAATGCCGCACGAAAGAATACATGTGACCACAAAGTTCAAGTTGTTGTTTTTGATGTATTTTTAGATCGCAGCGAAAATCGGCAGCGATGGCGTTGCGGCACCTCCAACGACGGAGTTTGGCTACGGAGGCCAGAAAAGGCCCCTGGAGGACGCTGGTGGGTATTTTCCCATGCCTAACCTGAATATCGGTCAGTGGCTCAAATCAATTCCACGCTACTTCATTGATTACGTGCTTGACTGATGTACACACTTTTTTAAAATACAGAATTAACCAAGCGTATGTGTTTATCTCTTTTTCCTCTCACTCAATAACCCCGATGCACGGTTGGCACTGAAAAGGCATGTTTGATGTAACTAACACGGGGTTCTAATATATTACATAATAGCCCTCATATGTTTTGTCTATAAATCAAAGGTATACATAGGATGTGTCGTGTGTAACTTAAAGGTAGCCCTACAAGCATATTTTAACATTTGAAAGCATTTTTCAAACATGAGCCCACATAGTGTGCCGAAGTTTATTCTAGATGGCCAACACATATAGCCTCTCAAAGCAACGAATTGTTGAAGGGCGGTAGCATTTTTAAATATTCTTTCAATGTGCATGTTAATTATCAGATGCACTTACTTTATTTGAACTCAAATTCAATGAATATTTTGACTCAACTGTTTAATGCCGACCAATCGTTTCCAGTAAATGGGAAGAAAGATGGGTTTGGGACAAATGTAATGTTTATTTTATCGCTTTGTCACAGACCAACCAGAGACAAAGAAAGTTGCCACCAATGACGGTGAGTCATCTGCACATCTCAAGGTATTGCTTGTGCTTTTGTCATGATTATGTTTCATCATTATTTGTTATTTTTCAGCCTTTTCTGCTATGGGAGGAATGGGTGGCCCCCCAAGGTGAGCTCAATTAGAATACAGAAGTAATACACCCCCCACCCCCACCCCCCAAAAAGTAAAATAATACGTAACACTCAATAGAATTATTAAAAACATTGCATTGTCTTCCCACACTCCCACCTTCAGATCAGTATCAGAGGAATTCAAGGTTCCTGATGGAATGGTTGGATTCAGTAAGTTCACTTTTCACGCTTGATTTTTTTTTTTTTTTTTTTTTTTCTGTGAAACATGCTGACATCTACTTTTCTTCCAGTTATCGGACGAGGCGGTGAACAAATTTCGCGTCTGCAGCAAGAATCTGGATGTAAAATCCAAATCTCCTCTGGTGAGCATAGTGTGAAGTCAGAATAACTCGTATTTTTGCTTGCCGTGTTTTAATTAGCCTTCTGTGCTTTAGACAGTGGAGGGATGCCTGAAAGGTCTGTGACATTAACGGGAGGACCTGACGCTATTCAGTGTGTACTTTTTTTTAATAGGCATGAGACCCCTTTTTGGATTATTACATCAACCGTGTTACCTGGTTGTCATCTTCTCAACAGGACAGCAAAGAGGCTACTCACGGACATTGTCGAGAAGGGACGTCCGTCCCCTGCATTCCACCACAACGATGGTCCAGGCATGACGGTTCAGGAGATGATGGTCCCTGCCTCTAAAGCCGGCCTTGTCATTGGGAAGGGAGGCGAGACGATCAAGGGTCTTCAGGTGGGCGTTTTAGCAGTCAGAAAGCAAAAATTAATGTGTAAGGCATACTAAATTGTTGACTGTTGCGTTGCAGGAAAGAACTGGAGTGAAGATGGTTATGATTCAAGATGGCCCCCAAAACACAGGCGCTGACAAACCTCTACGTATTTCGGGAGAACCCTTTAAAGTCCAGGTGGGTTAGAGCCTTGTGGCGCTCGAGAGTAGAGATGTCAGAATAAATCCATTGATCAGTGACCAAATTAAAAGTATCCAGTTACTGTTTTCAGCCTTGACACTCAATGGAATAATAATTTGCTAGCAATATTTGATTATATTCTGCATGTTAACCCGTTGGAACTTTCACATAAATTGACTTTGTACAGCAAGCCAAAGAAATGGTGATGGAGCTAATCAGAGACCAAGGCTTCAGAGAGCCTAGGGGTGAATATGGTTCCAGAATCGGAGGTGGCGAGACATTAGATGTGAGTCAAACGCCATTCTCGAGGGACTTTTTTTTTTTAGCAGTGACATCACCGCCGGCATTGTCATCCTCAAGGTTCCGGTTCCCCGGTTTGCAGTCGGAATTGTCATCGGTAGGAGTGGAGAGATGATCAAAAAGATCCAGAGTGACACGGGAGTCAGAATCCAGTTTAAACCTGGTCAGTATTCACCGCTACCTTGAATACATTTTCTGGAATGTTGGTCAATGATTAAAGCTCATGCACCACGCTGACAAGCTGATGGATCACCTAACCCTTTTGTTCTGAGACCGTCGCACGACAATGTCAATGAAAATAAATTAGTAAAAGGAAAGTACAATTTCTCATCCCTTTGTTCTAACTTTCCAGATGATGGCAGCGCGCCAGACAGAATAGCCCAGATCACGGGTCCCCCTGACCAGGCTCAGCATGCAGCAGAGATCATCTCAGACCTGCTGAGGAGCGTCCAGGCCAGCGGGCCTCCGGGTCACGGAGGGGGCGGCGGCAGAGGCCGAGGGCGTGGGCAGGGCAATTGGAACATGGGGCCCCCCGGTGGCCTCCAAGAGTTCTCCTTCACCGTCCCGACCATGAAGACAGGTCTAATTATTGGAAAAGGTAAGACCACGCTGCGGTCACCTTTGGCGGAGAAATAATTGGATACAAACAGTTTGACCAATTCTCCTCCAGGCGGTGAGACCATCAAAGGAATCAGCCAACAGTCAGGGGCCAGGATTGAGCTACAGAGAAATCCTCCTCCCAACTCTGACCCCAACGTCAAAATGTTTACTGTTAGAGGCTCACCTCAGCAAATTGACTATGCCAGGCAGCTGGTCGAAGAGAAGATTGGGGTGAGAAAAGGGGGTCTTACTTTCAACAAGAATTGGGGGGGGGGGGGGTGTTGGGTTTCCCACCAGAGAGCGACAACCAATCTTCACGACAGGATTTACCTAGGAATGTTTGACTTTATGATGATTTAGAAGTATCAAAGAAGATCCTGTTTGGTGGTAGCACACAATTAGTCATATATACTTCTCACTGGACACTGTCGGTCCTTATGAGGTCTGTTTCGTGGTGTTGGTTGTGCTGATTGGTTAATTCATAAGGCTTGGCAGCATTTTAATTTGGTTGGTTCTGATTTTGGCTCTTCGATTTGATCCTGTTCCCAAGGATGATCAGGATGAAAACTTATCCTCTAAATTATTTTTAACCAGTATATTAATTACTATCTAACGTAGGAACTTGAATATGAGAGGGAACATACTTTTTGAAATCTTGTATGTCTGAATTCGCCCCCTTTAAAAATTTATCATCAAGCTGAACTAATCAGATGACACACATTTTCTATTGGTTCTTTGTGCTTCTTCCGCACAGCTAAGTAGGAATCCAAGTTTAGAACACATGTTTTAAAAATTGAGATTCCGGGAGAACTTGATTCTTTCGCTCGGTTCGTCTATCCCCAACCACAAGTTCACTTGCTGCCATTTTCAGTTTGGCAAGTCTGAATACTCAATACTTTGCCATCATATGTGCAAATAACTAAAAGTCACTGGAACCTTTGGTGTGAAAAGACATGATCACTTGTATGATCTGACTATATCCCGTGTTTTATCTATTACCCGTATTTTCCGGTGTATAAGGCGCACCTAAAGGCCTTGATTTTCTTCAAAAGATGACCCTGCGCCTTACACGCAGGTGTGCCTTATATGTGGAATAATATTGAGCCACAACAGGTCTTGCGACTAATTTCAGCAGCAACTGACTCCATTTCCCCCTGTAGACGAAGTAGTGCGTAACCCCAGCCACTACTGTAGCACCTTATGATGTGGTGTGCTTTGTATTTGGAAAACATGTATCTATTTCTATATTCTATTTGGAAAATGTATTTCATTCATTGAAGGTGTGCCTTATATATGGAAAAAGTTTGAAAATATGCCTTTCATTGGGGGTGCGCTTTATACACCGGAAAATACGGTATTTATTTCATTTTTTATCCTTTCATCAGGGACCTGTCACTCCAATGGGTGGTCCACATGGGCCCCCTGGTCCACATGGCGGTCCAGGCCCACACGGTCCTCCAGGTCCTCCGGGACCCCCTGGTGCTCCCATGGGTGGTCCATACAACCCCGGGCCTTACAACCAGGGACCCCCAGGACCACAGTAAGCCCACTTGTTTTCTTGTCAGCTTTGAAGTGTAACCATTTTGTGAACATTATTTTTTCTTCCATCAGTGGTCCCCCAGCACCTTACCAGCCTCAAGGATGGGGCAATGGCTACCCGCAATGGCAACAAGGACAGCCTGATCCAAGTATGGACCTAGCATCTCTCACCTAACCTCTTAGGATGAATTTGATCTTAATTTTTGTTGTTGTTGTCGTCCATTATGGGTTCAGACAAAGCAGCAGCTGATGCTAATGCCGCAGCGTGGGCGGCGTACTATGCTCAGTACGGCCAGCAACCTCAGGCTCCCATGACGCCTTCCAGTAGTGCGCCGGGCACGACTCAGTCCAACGGTCAAGGTAATGTTCATCCCTACAGCGACAGGTGGATTGTAGCTCATGACCAGGTTCATGTCATCAGTCCTTAGCTGGGTTGACCTGAGAAGCTCCTCATCGCAACCCTTTTTTTAAATTATGTCAGAGACAGGATAGAGTCCCCCGCCATCTTTAGGTTGAGAGCCCCTGTGGAGGAAGAAGACCTACTCGGAATGATTGACAAATTACAAGTACCGTTTTTTTTAACAGGTGACCCACAGGCTGCAGGTCAGAGTGGACAGGCAGATTACACCAAGGCCTGGGAGGATTATTACAAGAAAATGGGTATATGAATGTAGTCTCAGTGTACATCTATTTTAACACGCGTCAGTCTAAACAGCAACAAGGCTGTCGATACGGCTTTTTCTTTTTAATTACCAGGTCTGGGTAGTCAGTATTTCAGGCCCTCGGTGGAGTGTCATAGATTCTTTTTTTAGTATGCCTCCACTCACTTTGACCTTGAGCAGCCTGTGCTGTTTAGACTGCACCACTCTCGACATCTCCTGGACTGAGCTACCTTTTCATGCGCTTCGGAATAGTGTTTTGTTTCCAAGGTGTGTTTGTTCTTTTGGACATGCTTTGATTGTCTCCTTGCTATACTGAGTGATTACTCATTGTAATGTGCGATATTGCTAGAATGGTGCTAGAGGCGCCGCCTCTGGTGTTTGCGTCACACTCTGACATACATCATTTCTTCTTTGTGCAGGTCAGCAGAACCAGCAACCTCAGGACTACACTAAAGCCTGGGAGGAGTATTATAAGAAACAAGGTGACTTGTTTTCCATACTATTGGAAGTTGGGAGGGTGTGCTCCTCACGCAGCACTCTACAGTAGAGATGTTGCTCCCACAGCCTCCCAAAATAAATACAAAAGGTTTCTGACCCCCATTCAGAGACATGTGTGGTGGGTTCGTTCCCCTTCTTACAAATAGAATACATCTATACTAAATCTCAAATGTATTTCAATATTTAATTATAGGTTAATTAATTTCTTAGGGACTTTTAGTTTCTGGTTCGACCTGCTTTTTTCATTGTTCCTTGTAAGCCACAATGAAGTTGTTACGAGTCGCTGTATTATATTATCTGCAGATGTTGAAAGTCGTTACACATCCCATATCTTTTTTTTTCGGAATGGATTGGATTTACCTTTATTAGTCTCGCAGTGGATAAATTTGCATTACACAGCAGCAAAGTGATGAAAGTAAGAGGGAAGGAAAATAGCTGCTGTAAAGACAGCCACTCTCGCAGCGCCATTTTGAAGTAAAAAATGACACAATAGATAGTCATTCAATCTTAAGCACTTTCTGCGCCCTCTTTGTTGCATGAAGCATATTTTCATATACAAGCCAGGCCCATGTATCTCTAGGTTATTGCTAAATTACCAATATCCAAAGTAGCTTGTTTTGCGATTAGTTGTGCGGTTGTTTTTTCTTGAACTGATGTTGATGCTTTTTGTGTGTGTTTGGGTTTGTGAAGGGCCAGGGGCTATTATCTACTAATGGAAAAATGTTTTTCAATTGGCCGGCTCATCGAAAATCTTTCAATGTTTTGTTTAAAATCAAGAAATATGCGTTTTGTTGCACCTCATCATCAAGTCACCTATCCTCTCCCAAGGTCAAGCGGCCCCTCAGGCGGCAGCACCAGCAGCCCCTGCAGCACCCACCACCCAACCCGGTGGGCAGCCGGACTACAGCGCCGCCTGGGCCGAGTACTACCGGCAGCAGGCAGCTTACTACGGCCCAGGCAACCCACAGACCATGGGAGCGGCACCACAAGCCCCTCAGGTACCCTTTTCTCCATTTTGAATGGCCAAATGCACGGAATAGTCAGATTACGGCTTTCCTAACCCCCCCTCGCTCCTGCAGGATTTACAGGGTTCCGGTGTGAGCAGCAGCAGCGTTCTAACATAAACTTTCCTTCCTGCGCAGGATGTCTGCAGTTTATTTCCCCGCTGTTAACATGCATTGTATCTTCTATGTATTTCTCCTGCACAGGGCCAGTAATGCGAAGTGGACATAACGTAAATGCTTCATTGTCGAACACAAATCCTTTGTTAAATGTTTGGATGCAGACGCCTCGGTGAAGATCTTAAATTCCCTTGGTTAGAAAATGTTTCATATAGATGGCAAATTACCCGCCGAGCATGTCCTCTCTCCCCCATTTAAATATTTTTGTTTTTCTTGTAAATGTTTTGTTTTCAGTGATTCAACTCATATGGTCATTCCAGCCCCTGTATCTACATAAAATGTGGTTAGAAGTCATGTTTTATTGAACTGTAGACATTACCATGTAAATCATCTCAGTTTTAAAAGGAAAGACAATGCTTATTGCCTGTTGTGTTTTTTGCAATAAAACAAACTGAAACCTTCTGTGTTGGTAAGTCGGGGCTCACCTGAGTGAGAAGAAGAGGGCGGGATGTAATGTTAGCTACTAGCGGGCCACCTGTGGGTTGACACAAGGCGATGCTCTCCTGTTTCTCTCCAACTGTCTACAAGATGATTGTTGATTGACACTTGCTGTTTGTTTGCCTTGCTTTCTTTCTTGATGACTTGAACCAGACGACTTGTGTGCGTTGTTGTTGTTGTCGAGCTAGAATGCACATGCCATTGTTTTTGCCTTGACGTGTAGACACTTCCTCCTCCACAGGCCAGTGTAGAAAAGTGGTAAGCAAGACATTTTTTAAAAAAAAAAATCCCCACTTGGAAAGTGATTGCAAAGTCATGTTGCCTATTTTTATTAGTGTTTGCTTACTTTTCTTCCAGGGCAGTCAGGTAAATTGTATGATGCATTTTTTGTCCTGCCCAATGTACTCTTAATCTGTCCACTTTTTTTTTTAAATGAGAAAACCAATGCAAGAAAAGTATCTATTTTTTGCTGTGCATTGCTATTAGTGTCATATCCATTACGAGCATTGAGCTCTGTTGGCTCGGGGCAGGGGGCGGCTAACGCAGTCCACGTCCAAGTTGAGCCCTTCTGTCCTGTAAGTACCCCCAACTGACCACTGAGTCCAATGATCCTTGCAAAGTATCGATTCTATTTTTTGTTAAATCTTGCCATTTTCACTTTTGTCTTTGGGTAAGTATGCACTGTTGTGAAGTTAGGCGAAGACTCTTTGACTGTTGAATTCACTTTTTGTATCGCTTGCGTCAGACGAGCTTAGTGTTGATTGTCGGTCACGCTCACTCGGTTTTTGTTACCGATTGTTCTCTTTAAACCTCCCTCCATCTTTCATACTACAAAATGCTGATCAAGATGATGTGCAGCGTAGCATGTTTACTTAATTAGCCTCCCGTTTTACCGATGCTATATTTGAGCATGTCATACTCAGTTGTGGGCTTCTCGCGTGAATATTGATCGGTTGATTTGAATGAGCACTGTTGTTTAAAAAAGGCATTTGATTTGACATTTCTAGATCAGAAAGGAGAAATCATATTGACTGCAATTCTATATAAATATCTATATAGTGCAATATATATCTGATCTTTGCAGTGTTCCCCCCCAGACCTTGCACCTTAGGTTCTGCTGCAGTAACTCAGGTAAGCAAAGCCTAAGGAACCAATAGTGAAATGCAGTGGAACCCCCAAATTGGAAACTATATTATTTTCTGTGCTGATATGCATTAATGTGAAACCATATAAATGAAAAAGTGAGTGTAAATGTCACAACTACAGTTTTGCTATGGGAGAGGGAGGGAGACAAGTGTGCCACTGATTATACCACATTTCCACAATGTTCTCAAGTGACTTGTTCTCATTTGTTCCCATGTCGTGAGTCACTTTAACGTATACGGTGCCCTGTTTACACTCACTTGCAATTGGAGGCTCTTGCTTGAAAAAGTACATCACCTACGCACCCTTTTTTGCACCAAGTCCAAATGACCCTTATTGGACTTGTGAAAGATAGAAAAGTCATGTATTCAAATGATTAGTAATAGACTAAGGATTATTCTTATTTTTGACATTTGTGGATAATTAACACAAAGCCAGGTCGAACTGACGAGAACACGATTTCTGGGAATTGTACAAAAGGTTTGAAACTCAAATGTGATCCTGTTTTCTGGTAAATCCCCAAATGTGTCATTTTTGTTTGGAGGACAACAAAGTGAACCAAATCACAATTGTTCCGCTTTCGGGGTTCCACTGCCTCGTTGGCCCATTTGGCCAGTTTTTCCCATCCATGCAAAGAAATGCTCACCCTTGTCAATGAATTCATCCTGAACTAAAAAAAAGTGACTTGCTCGATTTTGTGGATTTGACTCAAAAGTTGGTTATTAAGAATATTGCGTTAAGCATAGTATGAGAGGCCTTCACTGTTTTTTTTTTTTTTCGTGCATGTCATGTAAGGTTGCTGCAGGTATTCATAGGTAGGGCCATTTTTCTAACGAAAAATAATGTGATGTTGACCAATGTTAATCTGGTAGTTTGCATTCTGTCAAAAGCGCAGTGTGACGTACTCATTGATACGACTTCACTTCTCGCTCACAGTGTTGGAGGACGCTGGAAGCTTAGGCACTAGAATCAGAGCCTGTGGTAGTTTCTGCCGAGCGTAGGCCGGGCAAGAGCTCCAGTGCTTAAGGTAAAAAAAACAAACAGACCCAATTAAGTCATGTCATTTTTTGTGACTGCGAAAAGTGCTAGCTCGGCATGTCTTCTGCTCGGGTCGACTGTTTTAATGCTGCCATGGTGATTTTTAAAGTTGTCTGATGGTTGTCATTCATAAAGTCGTCTTGGTTGTTGAAATGAATGCTTTAGAAAGTTGGATGAGGACAGGAATTGAACTTTGAACATGTTGTATTGTGTCATTGACATGTCCCACTAAGGCTCTTACATTTTTAAGGGGTGGGGGTTGTTTAGCCAAGAGGAAGCCTGTAGGTAAACAAACGTGCTGTACGATATGCTCACTCATACTGTAATGTTCATTCAGAAAAATAAAGGTGTCACAAACGAATCAGATGACTACTCGGCTCATCAGATCCAAACAGACTTGAGAATATTTATTTAGTTTTTAACATCAAAACAAATACTTGCAACGTTCCAGAACATTTATTCATAAACCAAACACAAACATCTTGTTGCTCAGCACCTATTTATTTTTTGTCACTAAAGTTAACACAGATGGACAGTTGGATATTTTGACCATTTCAATTCCCTTCTTTTGACATCAACGTATTGTCTTAAAATGCCCTTAAATAGTTATTTCCTGCATGTACAATACAATAAACATCTCTAGTTGAATACAATGAATTCTGACCACAAATAACTCAAAAAAATAACCTACACAGTGTATGTTTATTAAAAATATGTTAACATGCACTTTGGAATAGATTTATTTGAACCTGAACTCCATTTTAAAGCGTGATAAAATTATTTAAACTGGATAAAGAGCATCTTATTTAGTATTCAGTGCTTGAATCTGATTGGATACTGCCTGATTGACGATGCCTTTTCCCTTAGTACAATCTATCAGGATCTCTTAGTCCCCCCCCAAAAAAATCTACCGTATTTTCTACATTATAAGTCACACCTAAAAGATTTTTTTTCTTCTTCAAAAGCTGACCATGCGCCTCAGAATCTGGTGCTTTATGGATTTTTTTTAAAGGTCATTCATTCAAGGTCCGCATTATAATCCAGGAATTATGAATTGGCAAATTGGTACCAGTGATGCTAAGCAAAGTAGAAATGTTTTTTCTCTATTACACTACTGCACAAAGGCTGACAGTCTTGACCTGCCTGTACCTGACAAGTGGTCTTCAATGGTGAGTTTTTTTAAATTTTAATTGATAGCTTTATTGAAACACTATTGAAGTGATTCACATTATTTGAGAGGCCATCATTTATTTTAAAAGAACTTTAAAGACAATATTGCAACTGTGACACTGGAGGTTTTCACGGTATCTGTATGCATGATAAATATACCAAGTTATTTGTACATAATACACTAAATTGCACCATTCAAAAAAATAGATAGTATTTGGTTTTTCAATGAGATTTCAGAACAAGCCTAAAAAGCAGTTAAGCATTTACATTTCTACTTAATGCGATTAACTGCTATACATCATTTGAACTGTTCAATGTTGCAGTACTTTTTGCACATGTTGCTGTTCTGAAACAAGGAGTGTCATGACAAAATTCACAACAGGTTTTTTTGAGCTTTGAATTGATCAATAAATGTCCTGGTTCAATTTAGAGTGGTGTAAGATGTGAATATCAGAAAAGTTCGGAGTGTTTGGGAGTCTTTAACCTGAGACTCCCTCTAGTGGTTATTGATTTGGACAAAATAGGTGCACCAATCATCACGCATCAAAATCCTAAACTGATGGTGTGATGGGAAATACAGTACATTATCTTAACAATCACTCACTGCATGCGAGCCTCCATAATAGCTGAAGGCAGGAGGTTGAGCATCGTGGCGTTGCAGCCATTTGGTCGCAGGGAGTCTGCGCCCAGGTCGGCCAGCAGCAGTTCAGAACGGCGGTGCAATAGGTGCAACATGTCCTCAGCAAGGCTGTCCACCGACGAGTACCGAACTTTTTCTAGATCAAATACATCCTTGAGGAAGTGGACCACCTGATCCTAAATAACCAAAATGCAACAAGTCACAAAATTGGATCACTAACGTCGATAAAAATCACAGTACATTTTATTTATAAGCACCTTTCAAAATTCTCTGACACTTTACAATCACAAAACTGCGACATAAATAAAACCACTGATAAAATTGCAAAAAGAACAAAAGTTAAATGCAATACCGAAGACTTAATTATTCACATGAAGGAAAATGGTAAATGATTTTAATTTGAAATACTTTTTCTTGCGACACTCATTTCCAGTAACTATAAAAAGCCACTAAGCGCCTAACATAAGTACCGGTGTATAAGGGTAATCCAAAAGCCTAGATTTTCTTCCAGAGATTACCCCGCGCCTTATACGCAGGTGTGCCTTTATAAGTGAATTAATATTGAGCCACAACTACTGTCAGTAGCCACTGACTCCATTTCCCTCCTTGGAAGTTGTGTGTAACCCCAGCCTCTACTGTAGCACCTTATAATGTAGTGTGCCTTATACATGTTTGGAAAACTTTTTTCATTAATTTAATATGCACCCCTTATATATGGAAAAAGTTTAAATACACCATTCATTGGGGGTGCGCCTTATACACCGGAAAATACGCTAGTCATTTTCAACCAGGAAAAATATTGCCAAAATATAAGAATTGCTACGTTTAACATCTATTTGCTGTCAGTGTGAGTTATATGACCGTTATCATCTTGTGTTTCGTAACCAATTTTGACATATTCCCACTTTAGTACAAATGTGGTTTATGCATGTCAATGTCTTCCCGGCCAAACATCACTGATGTTGAAACAGACCTTGAAAAAGCAGCAGAAATCATGCAGAGAGCTCTTAGGCCCCAAAAAGCCCCACGCCAAAACGGGGCTGATCTGCTCGCACAATGTGTAGAAGCGGGCGATGAAGCCATCCGGAACCTGTTTTTGCAAAAGAGTCAGCAAACATGGCTTGGAGGCATTTTTGGTTTTCAAAGATTCTGAATCAGGGAACCCCTCCCACCCCCACCCATTTTTGAGTGTCAAGAGACCTCAAACCTGAGTTAAACATACTATCAGGTGTACCTCAAAATGCCAAAGGAATTTCAAAGCTATCCCTAGCGAAAATTGCATTGCACAGTTACAGCTCGGGAATTCAGAGATTGAAAACAAGCGCCCTCCATAAACGTGGCAAGACAATGTGAGGTGCATACCTTCATGGTCTGCCGCTTCTGCTTCAACACCGACCAGCAGCTTGATGCCACGGCCTAACATCACAAAAAAAAAATCAAGGCTTCAAAATTTCCAGGAATCTTAGTTGGCCTTACATTTTGCTGCCCATACCGTCTCCTTGAAGGAGCTGTTGAGCCAGCGGTTGTTGACAACGTTCTGGATGGAGATGGGCGGGTTCTCCAGGTCCTCAAAGGAGTCCATTAGGATAAAGTCCAGCACGATGTCGTAAAAATTGAGGTGCTTAACGCCACGCGTGGCTAACTCCACTGCCGTATTCTCCCAGTGCTCTGCTTGCTCCAGGAAGCACATCATCTCCTCAAACACTTCCTCGAACCTTTTTGGGCTCTGAAATCAAAAGCTTGGCAAAGTAAACCATAGAACACCACTGCACATTGGACTTTCGATGTGATAGACTGCGTGTGTTCTTCCACAACTCTAAACTTTCTTTCGTCCCCAACTTCTTAACCTTCTCTGTTGTCTCCTATCGCCGATCAATATGTCTGTGTAAGATCTCAGTGGTACAGAAGTGGTCCATTAGATCGTTATTACTAGGCTTAATCAGGTAATCCCAGAGCGAATGGGACAATCAGAGCCAGTGAGAGAACATAATCAGGCAGAACAAAAGAAGTAATCAGATTAGATTCAGGGAGTAGTACACTGCTCCCCCTCAACCTTACAGCGAGGACCTATCAAAGCAGAGGTCTGGCATCGCCACCTCTGTCCATTAAGCTTTCTATTAGCTATCTATTTGCTACCTATTAGCTAACTGGCCGGCTATCTATTAGTTATATAGGTAGTTGTCTAGCTGGCTATCTATTAGCTAGCTAGCTTTGTATCTTCTGGGTTGCGTGAACGCTGGTGCGTGTGGTTGCCTCTGCTCACCCACAGAAAAATTTATCCTGTAACTAAAGTGACCTTGAGAGTTTTGAAAGGCGCTTAGAAATCAAAGGTATTCTTATTATTATTATTATTAATGATATATATAGGGCCAGAGCTACCAGCACAATTTTAGTTCGCTGATGAAGCTTTTCTGATGAGCGAAAAATCCAACACCTTCAAAGAACGTACACCAATACATTACAGGTGACATATGTCTCAGTCTCTTACCACGACTAAAGCTGTAGTATTTTGAAGTACAAAAGCAAAATGGGGCAACGTCCAGCGTACCTTTTGCGCTTTAACAATGATGGAGGACAAAATCTTCTTCCCGGTATCAGCCAGAAACAATCTTGTGGTTCTTTCACACAGGATAAGCTAAGAGCAAAAAAAAAATGGATTCCATATTCACTCTTGTGGCTTTGCAACAGAATCTTCGAAATCCAAACACGCCCACCTTACCTGACACGCCTGCCGCACGCAATGCAACTTGGCAAGAAAATCCACATCGCCAAGGCACTCCAACATTTCCGTCCTGACCAGTGTGGAATCAATCTGGTTTCAATATCGATGCCAACATCTATGAGACGCTTGCTTACCGCAGCACCCTGCAGGAGATCTTTCCCTCATCCGCCAGCTCCAAGGCCTCCTCGTAGAAGGGATGATAAGTCAGCGTGGAGATACTCCTTAGCTCCTTATGTTCTGACAACTAACAGAAAAATTGATGTTCATGCTACTTGCGCCATTTACGCATGTTGACAGCCACTGGCGCAACTTTGTAACTCCACTGCGCTAACACCGGCGCAAGTCTATTACAATTAGCGCATATTGCTACTTGATCTACGCCACATATGCAGTCATTTTCCTCACCTCTGCTGCAGACACAAAGGAGTCAGTAGAAGCGTTGCTGATGCTGTCCCTCAGATAGGCGTCTTCCTGCTCCTCTTGAGACAAAATGTCTAGACGGACAAGACATACTCATCCACAAGATAGTCATTTGTTATGTACGTGGTGGGAAGGACCTACCGTGGCTGCTGCCGTTTGATGAAGGCCCCGACGTACCCCCCAAAACTCCCTCGAACTCGCCTTGCAAGCGGTAAGCCCTTTGCAACAGCGACTTCAGCCTGTGGATAAACTCTACACTGATAACATCCTACACCCCCATCACAAAACAAAAAAAGGAAATAGAAGAAATAATTTTAGAACTATTGAATGTGAAACAACGGAAGCAGAAGCACGTACTTCCATGTTCTCTTCAGCGACAGCATCGGCAGCTCCCGTCTTCACAGAGATCAAGTCGTCATCACTCTGCTTGCTCCTAAATGTCAACGCTTCTTCCCACCGCCGAAGTGCCTCTTCGAATAAATCCATACCTACGACGACACACTTCATAAGTCACCGATCATTCTGAAGTGATACCTCAGTTTACGGACTTAATTGGTTCCCCGAAAGTGTGGGTAAGGTCAAAAGTTTGTCTCCCAAACATTTATTTCCCATAAAAAACAATTACAAATGAGGATAATCCAGGTCTCCACAAAACAATTTTCTACTAAATAAGCCCTAAAACTACACAATGTACCTATTTTATGTATAATAAATGTGCTATTGTATTGTAATTTAAAAAAACTAATGTATAATAGTCGTTTTATCTACCTTTGTGATGGTCGTTGATGTAGTTGCCCCTTAATGATATCCGAGTGAGGTTGACGTGCTTTCTCGGCGATAATACCCTCACTCACACTGTCCCCTGCTAGCTGCTTTTCGTTAATCCAAATCAACAGAAGTTTTTCAACTTCCTCTATTGCCAGAGACCGTTGCTTAGACAACACAGAAACACCCTTAGCCACACGTAGTAATGGTTGACTTAGCATACTGGTACTCCACTCGATAGCAAACCACGTCTGCACTCAAAGGGGGTGTGGAAAATTAGTCCGCCAGCCACCATGGCGCTGTGTGGTTTGGTTCATCTGCCGAAAACTAGTTCATATGCCAAGATTATATTTCCTGAGAATTTAATGTTCGGAAGGCGAAAAGTTCATGAGCTAAAGCGTTCGTAAACCGAGGTAACACTGTACTATGAGATGGCATCCAAAAGCATTTACCCATGAGGTAAAGGTTCTCTGGAGTACCGACCACGCTGCAGATCTCAGCATCGCCCAGTCGGTCCCAGCAGCTGGAATCTAAGGCACAGGTGCCGCTGCTGGATGTGTCAGCGCTAGATGCGAGACTTTCGGAACGCTCCCTGGGGGCTCCTGCCGAAACAAGGACTGGTGCGAGCGAAAAACCCGATTTCGGGTTGAGGGACACCGTCATGTTGTGATGACCGCTCTTGTCTGCACATGAGTAGAAAGATGATATTTTTATAGAGTGCTGATAAAGAGTAGACAAAATAGAAGTTATCATATTTAAAAGTTTCAAGTAGAAATCAACCAAATGCTCTTGCATCTGTGTGTTAGATGCATGGCAGACAACATGAGATAATTTTGTCAGGCATTACAGAACCATATATATCAGGGGTGTCAAAGTCATTTTTTTGCCGCGGGCCACATTGTAGTTATGGTTTCCTCGAGGGCCGTTATGAATTTGGGGAACCCATTAGAATGTTTAAATCCCTTCAAATATTACATAGCACACAATAGCACACAGCAAATTAATGAATAACTCGTTATCAAATCTGAAGTCAAGAATAATGACTTTTATTGTGGTTGACATCCAAAAATATAACATTTTGGCTCTGATTTTAGCAATCATCATGGAATTTAACAAGTTTGATTTGCTTTCGCGGGCCGAAAAAAATGATGTGGCGGGCCGGATTTGGCCCGCGGGCCTTGACTTTGACACCTGTGATATATATATGTTACATATTTTTCCACACTTTTATGATAGGTCTATATTGCCTCACCAGCCTCCGGTGCTGCAGAGGAGAAGAATAATTGGACGCCAGCTTGATCCCATTGCGGCGATGCCGCCTTCTTGCGACCTCGCCGCCTCTGAAAATGGCGAGCCAGGAAGAGCAGCGAGACAGCACCAAATACTGTGGCGGCAACCAGCTTCTTGGTGCCCGCGCTCACCTGAAGAAATATATTCATGCTAACAATTGAAATTTGGTACACAGAATGTATTACATAACGGATTGTAAACAAATAGATGGGAACATACCTCGGTTTACGAACCCCTTGGCTTACGAACGTTAACTATGAACATTTTACCTTGGCATACAAAATATTTTTCAGGATACACATGGAGCTGCCACAATGAATGATGTGTCGTTCGTGAACGAGCCCGTTCTACTAAAAAAAAAAATGGCAGCCGGCTTGTTTTGGTCCTCTATTCCCCGCCCCAGTCGGCGGTTAAAGCCTCGTGATTGGTCAAGAACGCAGCAGTGATGGTGGGTTTACAGACAGAGAGAGAGACTGAAGCCATTCTCCAAAAAAGAAAATTGCTGTTGACATTTTTTTTGTCCTCTATTCCCCGCCCCCAGTCTTCAGTTAAAGCCACGTGATTGGTCAAGAACGCAGCAGTGAGGGAAGGTGGTTTAAACATGAAAGAGATAGAAAGGATAGAAAACAGTGAAATTTGGACTTGTTTCAACTTTAATAGTTCAAAGGCAGAGTCTAGACTGCAAGGTTAAAATTCCTATTATCCAGTCTCCACAAATAACCCGCAAAAGCCATCAGTTCAATTTGAAATGAAAAGACAAGCAAAGGAACCAGCTATTGATGTTTCTAGTGTGTCCGCTTGCATCTGATGCAAAAGCACAACTTCCAAGATGTACAACCCAGAGCTCCGTGAGACACTTTGTGCAAAAAGCTATCCATTCCTTCCATCAGCCATCAACGACCATCACAAAAGTAAATAAAATGACTTTATTATACAGTACAGTTTATTTCTTTAATTATAATACCATAGCACATTCATTATACATAAAATAAGGTATATTGTGTAGTTTTAAGTCTTAGAAAATTATGTTTTATGGGCACCTGGGAACGGATTATTCTCATTATAATGGTTTCCTATGGGAAATTAATTTTTGGGATACATACTTTCCGCCTTACACTGTCTGGGAACCAATTAAGTTCGTAAGCCATATGTGTTCACTGTATGGATAGTGTGACTTTGGTTCAATTATCCCGCATAAACCACAAATAGACTGACCGAAGTGTGACTTTAATCCTACTCTGAACTCTAGCAACCTCGACTAACCAAGATTCAGTCTGCTGTGACATCACATCAACAGGATGTTCTGGAGGTGGGGGGTATAAAAATAAAATAAACTTCCTGATGTACCTGCAGCTGTACCACAGAGCCACATACAACCAGGGGCAGGTGGATGACTCTCAGGGCAGCGGCCTTGGCCGACAGCTGGGAGTAATGTGTCATTGTGCTGCTCTAGACATGACACTGCCAGTCCTTGTGTGGCCGCCGGAACTGCACAGCGGGAGAAAACAACACATTACATAATGGCTATTACTAGACAAATAATGTGCAATTTTAAAATAAAAACATTGACTGATTTTCCAAGAAGTAAGATCCAATATTACTACAAAGTAAAGCATATGGGCTAACTACCATTTAAAAATGCATTCTATTTCAGCGGAATATAACAGAAAAATTGTCAAGCTTGCAATGTTGCCGCATACATTTTACGAACATTTCCTATACATTTTCAAAATAAGATGCTACAAATAAGCCCCAAAACCTCGCAATTGCGTTATAAGGCGAAATACGTTTCACGGAGCTCATCACGGTGAAAAGCCTATAGCTGTTTCAATCCGTTTTTGCGTGTTTTTATAAACTTAATGCCCATAACAAAAAAATAGCCCGGTAGTCACAAGTCGGTGCCAAAATGCTAAGAGTTAGCCAGCTAATCAGTGCATAAGTCACCTCATCGCTCCTCAGAACACACGTTTATAAATGTGCACTGTTGACGTGACAGAATGAGCGTTAAAAATGATTACCAAAGCATATGGAAGTCTTCTTATTCACCTTTTGGAGCCAGACTGGCGAACAGTTGGCGAGTCCACCCGATCGGCCGGCTGACCTCCGTAGGTGAAGCCGCGTGAAAGGGACTGAGGTAACGCGAGCGCCACTTTTTTTGTCGAATTGAGTTTAAGCGCCTCTGCTTGGCGAAATTTTGTATTGCAAGTCAAAGTGAAGGTCGTTTTCACAGAAAATTCGATTTTCCGCTGAGGATGCTATTTTATTTAGCGTAGATTTCTGGTTACAACTGTACTGCGTTGTTTTATGTTTACTTTTTCATACACTATGTTCTGCTGTGTTTTTGCTGTCTTGTCTCTCTTGGGTTAAAAAAAGTTTAACAACCAATACAATTGTGATGAAAAACCTTTACACAACCTCCCAAAAGACAGAATCTATAACGACTCGAGCCTGACTGTGTTCTCCTTCGTCGCGCCAAGCGAAGCTGCGTGTTGGTCAAGAGTATTGTCCTCTTGTACCAACGCTTATTCTTTGGCTGCATCGCTATTTCCAAATCTTTGCCGACGCGCCCCGAGAAGCCATGCGAAAATAATTACTCTCTTGAACCCACTCTGTACTCTTTGATTGGACTAGGCTGTAACGTTAGCAACCAGGCAGAACGACCAAAGAGTGTAAATGTTCAAAACGAAAACGCCAACACCACAACCGACGCAAATATTCCGACTTTCAAGTGGAATATAACCTGCGCTGGTAGCACAGACGACGTTTATCGCGAGGGTAAGTCCCGATTTAAGTCGCCCCGGGGCGGGGTTCTTAGTTTAGCCTTCAAGGGGGATTGTCAGGTTTAGCCTCGTTCGGCATCGCTATCCGGCTAACATTAGTGTCATGCTAACGGGTAGCTTCTTTGCACCATCTCGCATCAGTGCCGTGAGTAAATCCACACACTTTATGTGTTTTTACACTAGCGCGTGCGTGTTCTTGCTTCGTCACCAAATAAAATACTATAATGTGTCATGTAATGCTAAAGCTAAGTGCTAATACCGCTCCCAATACAAAAAAAGCCTCGACTGTCTTTTGACAGCTCACATTCGTCGGACGATTTAAAATACATTTACATTGGATGTTCCGTTACTTATATGTACATCAAACACGTTACACAATAATTAGTTCAAGTCAACGTGAAGCATGCTAAATGGTGCTAGTTGACTTGAATGTTTTTACACCATCTGGTCCAAAAACTGTTTCTCTGGGTTTCAAATGGACATACTGTAAAGCAATGTGTATATAAACGCACCGTCAACGAAACGTCTTGATCAATGGATGAAATAATCGCATATTTCGGTTGTGGATTGTTCTGTGCAGTGTGCACAACGGTTGCTTTATCAGGCAGAGTGCCGCGCCCTAGTTTAGAATCTCAGCCACTCTGTACAGTACTGCTACATGGCCATTTTGCAGTCTTGTCATCAAATAAACATGGCTAAAAATACCAAGTCAGTTACCTATGAGAGTAAATATGTGCAAAAACACTTCAAAGAACAACCACACGAAATAAGATAAAAACAGTGATAATTGAAACGAGGTATGGTACAGAAGCCAAAATTTTTACCCAAGAAAAAAATATTACTTCGAAACATTATGACTAAACTGGGGAAAAATAACTCCGTGGTGTTGATGGCGTGAGCTGTGTGACATGCAAGCTGATAACAACCAATTGCTAATGTGTGTCGTGACTCTGGTCCTCCCCCCCCTCACCTGTCGTTGAGAATCAGAATCAGAATCAGAATACCTTTATTCGTCCCGCAATGGGGAAATTTGCAGTCCACAGCAGCAATTGAAGAGGGATGGGGTTGGGGTGGGAGTGAAAGGATAGAAAACAAGATATTCTAAGCATAACAAAATAAAAATGTCAACTGTATACTGTGCAAATGTAGATGTGCAAAAACCGTTCTATAAACAAGACTGTACATAGTGCAGAATCAAGAGATGCATTTAGATATATTGCAACAACCCATATTTACAAGTGTCCAGTTTTTTTTTTTTTTTTTTTTTTTTTTTTTCACATGTGATCATTGGGAATTGTGAAGCCTGACAGCAGTCGGTAGGAACGAGCGGCGGTACCTCTCCTTCTTGCAGCGCGGGTGTAATAGTCTCTGGCTAAAGGAGCTACCCAGAGCTGTCAGGATGGGCAGGAGGGGGTGGGAGGGGCTGTCCGTCATAGCTTTTAGTTTAGCTAGCGTCCGTCTGTTGCCCACCTCCTCAAGAGAGTCCAGCGAGCAGCCCACGACAGAACTGGCCCGCTTGACAAAGCGCTCCAGTCTTTTTCTGTCCCGGGTGGTGATGCTGCCTGACCAGCAGACAATGCCATAGTGGATGGCTGATGCCACCACAGAGTCATAGAATGTAGTCATAGATGTTGATCATATTCAAAGCAGTCAACAACACCACAGTGATCCAAGTTAAGATTGTTTAACTTGAGAGAGGAGCTGACTTTTCATTTCCCCCTTTTTTCCCCTTAGCAGCTGTGGGTGAGCAATGCCGCCGGCCCCCAACTGCGACTGCCCCCACCTGGACTGTGTGGGGGAGATTACCAAGGAGGAACTCATCCACAAATCACATGTGAGTCATTTTCTTCTTGTTAACACTCATTCCGACAAACAAACGCATTTCACACAACATTCAATGCTGTGGCGGACACGCTAATATAAACATCATATGTCCAGGGCCAGTGTCAAGACTGTAAAGTTGGAGGACCAAATTTGTGGGCTTGTTTGGAGGTAAGACAAAAAAGGGGAAAAACACAACAAAAAGTGTATTATTATCCGGAAAATGACCAAAAATATTTTGTATTATTATGTTACTAGAATGGCTGTGCATATGTTGGCTGCGGAGAATCCCACGTGGACCACAGCACGGGACACTCGCAGGTGAATATTTCCTGTGCTACTTGAAATAAATAAACTTACAATGAATGTTAACCAGAGATGATATCGGTGCAGGTGGGTTATTTCATGATGTTTTTAACGCAGACATACTACATGTGTTATTTGATTATTTTTTTCCTATAAGAAAAAATGAGACCACAAAAAATATATAGATATTTTTTTCAATTAAAAGTTTATTATGATTTCACAGGTCCATACAGTCAATGAAAAGAAAAAAGGCATACAACTCACTTCTACATCCATTAATATTCTGTGGTAGTTCCATTTTAAAATAACCAAAACAGTAATGAGTAATACAAAACATGTAAGGACTAGTAATGTACTCAATAATACAACCGTGTAACCATTTAAAAAATATAATAAAATGAAAACAAAGAAACAAAACAGGAAGAAGAAAAAATGAAATCAAATATTTGACGAAAGATAGTGTTAAAATAATTTCAGTGTCCTTCATAAACTTAAAATCAAGTTCAGATGCTTCTTGTTTATATTTTTGTCATTATGACGCGTGCCAGATTCTCCACGCAACTCCCATTGTATCGGAGAGTCCGTCTTGTTAATTTATAGGTGTCAGGAGAAGTTTTGAGGCATTGGAAAAGAGTGAATGCCGTCATGACTGCCATTTTTTTGGCATCTTTTGGCAATTGTCAAAGTCAAAGTCAGCTTTATTGTCAAATATGCTAATATGCATGACATACAGCACAGATGAAATTACTGTCCTCTCGGACCCAGCATGCAAGGCACTTATAATTACTTTAACAAACATAAACATGAAAACGCCAATTTGCCGGGAGAGGGGAGCCGCTGCGTGTTCACGCGCCGCCATCTTGGGAAAAAAAAATTGAAAAACTAACAAATATGACAACACAAAGACACAGAGTCATTCATCTTCAGGACTTGCTGTACCCTCTTTGTGATGACATGAAGCAGTTCTAGTTGAAAGAGGAGAGGATCAAAGCATCCATGTCAGCAGTGGATCAGGGACGTCATGGTGGAATTTGTACGTCTACTACAAGCTAAATGTTGAAAGCAAACACATTGTTATATTTACCGTATTTTCCGGTGTAGAAGGCGCACCCAAAAAGCCTTGATTTTCTTCAAAAGATGACCCTGCGCTTTATACGCAGATGCGCCTTATATGTGAAGTAATATTGAGCCACAACTGGTCTCTCAACTACTATCAGCAGCCATCGACTCTATTTCCCTCTGTAGAAAGAAGTATTATTAGAGCCTTAAACAGCCTATATTTCTATATTATCTTTGGAAAACGTTCTTAATTCACAGGTGTGCCTTATAGTATGGTGCACCTTATATATGGAAAAAGTTTGAAAATACACCATTCATTGGTGTGCCTTATACACCGGAAAATATAGTATTTACATTTCACACTGTTAGCCTGCTGTACTTTGACTATGTTGGATCTTCACACAGGCAAGCTTCTAAGTTACTATCAATTCATCTGCGTAGATTATTATGCAGCAGTTATGACTGTTATCAGTGTCACATACTTTCACAACACGGATACCGTTTGCGTTATTTTCAGACAACAAAACATGTCAGTTTTTTCCCACTTTTGTGAATTAAAGGTAAATATGTATTTTTTAATCGTTGTTTTTTTACTTCTAAAAAGCTAACTAATAATAATAATAATAACTAATTATAACTAAAAATAATAATACAGTGATACCTTGGCTTACGAATTTAATTGGTTCCCAGACAGAGTGTGTAAGGCGAAAAGTGTGTATCCCAAAAATTAATTTCCCATAGGAAACCATTAAAATGCTGCTGCGTTCTTGACCAATCACGTGGCTTTAACCGACGACTGAGGGCGGGGAATAGAGGACCAAAACAAGCCGGTGCCATTTTCTTGTTTGGAAAACGGGCTCGTTCGCGAACGACACATCACTGTAACAATGTAGCAGTTCCGTGTGTATCCCGAAAAATAGTTTGTATGCCAAGGTAAAAATTTCATACATTTAACGTTCGTAAACTGAAAAGTTTGTAAGCCAAGGGGTTTGTAAACCGAGATACCGCTGTAATAATAATACATTTTATTTTCAAGCGCCTCAAGGACACTTTACAGTCACAGACAGACACATCTTTGGATCTGTTTGGTTTCAATTGTGTTTGTTGGACCCAGGAGACCGGCCATAACCTGACTGTAAACCTGACCACGCTGCGAGTGTGGTGTTACGCCTGTGGCAAGGAGGTCTTCTTGGACCGTAAACTAGTCCCTCAGCCCGCGCAATCCAACACCAAGCCTCTTGCCTCCTCTCAGCAGGTACATACCACCACCCCACCCTCTCCATATTATGAATATGACTTTTATTGCATAATTGGTTATGTAACATTTGTTTCTCCTGTCTTTGAGCCTCGGCATGGTCCTGATAACAGACATTTGTTGTTTTTGCATGTGGGTGTACTTCATCGTAGGGTAATAACAGAGCCTCTCCTCTGAGCCCCGCCTCCCTCCGTGTGACCCCCAATGGCATTTCCGAAGATCTGGACATGGAGACAGAGGAAGAGGATGATATGCGTGCTCGAGGTTAGCTTAACGTGTGCGCAAGAGCCCCTTTGCACGCCATGTTTGCTTTGTGTCAGTGCCTTTTAGGCAGCCAATGCGCGCTTCTTTTTGGCCTTTCGCCCACATGTAAATGGCAAGTTATAGAAAAATACATTTTTAATGAAGGTCTTTCGTACAAAAGAGACGAGACAAGAACATGTGAGACAAAGACATAGTTTAGAAACAATCCACTGACCACAGCCCACTTGTGTTTCTGATTGGTTGCTTAACTGCGTCCCTCCCTTCACAGGCTTGACCGGACTGAAAAACATTGGCAACACGTGCTACATGAATGCTGCTCTACAGGCCTTGTCCAACTGGTAATATTTTCTTTGATGATGCCCATATATATATATGTTAGATTTGATTGCATTACATTAGATTAGATTAATTTGTTCTGTAGCCACAAAGGGACATAAATCTTCTTGTGCCGGTCCCAAGCCCGGATAAATACAGAGGGTTGTGTCAGGAAGGGCATCCGACGTAAAAGCTCGGCCAAAACAAACATGCAGATCAAACCTCTAAAGATGGAGGACACTGATTTGCTGTGGCGACCCCTTGAAAGGAAAAGCCGAAAGGAAAGAAGAAGAGAGATTAGATTAGATTAGTCTCACAGTGGAGAAATTTATGAAGAAGAAGAAAAACAAAATACAGGAGCTGCTGTAAAGGCAGCCACCATTGCGGCGTCATTTTGAAATCAAAATAACAACTAATATGACACAACACAAAAAACAGTCACTCAGTCTTAAACCCTTTTCTTCACCCTTTTATTTGTAAGAAGCAGTTCTAGATAAAAAAGGAGAGGTTCAGGTTCAAAGCATCCTTTACACCAGTGGATCAGGGACGTCACGGTGGAATGAGCACGTCTCCTACAAGCTAAATGTTGAAAGCAAACACGAGGCTGTAGCATACGTTGACGAAAAGAGATTCTCACATCTCCCGTCACATGTTAATCCGCTTCATTTCCAAGCCGTGACACTTCCACATATGCATCGTTGCTCTGCGGAGCCCTTTTCTACTGTTGAACTACCAGTTTTCTCATTGTACATAACAATAACGGGTCGCTCTTTTGGTCACAGCCCGCCTTTAACGCAATTTTTCCTCGAGTGCGGCGGCCTGGTTCGGACAGACAAGAAGCCAGCGCTCTGCAAGAGCTACCAGAAACTTGTGTCTGACCTTTGGCACAAGAACAGGTAGGTGACTTTTTCCCTCTTGTTCCAAATCATCCTTGGTTTGTTATCTCTTCTGTATTATAATTTCTGTCACATTGCAGACCCTCCTACGTCGTCCCGACTAATCTGTTCCAGGGAATCAAAGCCATAAACCCAATGTTCAGAGGATACTCTCAGCAGGTATGTAATGTTTTCTGTCTTCGTTGGTCCATAATAGATATAAAAAAAATGGAATGCAGACACTCCCCTACTTACTAACATTCGAGTTACGAACATTTTTGTAATAACATATGTAGTATTCTCTCCAGTTGTACATGTACATATCTTTATTGAGCATATATTTTATTAAATGTTTATTTTTCAGTATACAAGCCTTAAACAAACTTATATAAACCTTAAACATACTTATATAAGCCTTAAACACACATTCCATACAAAATATAGCACTGAAGCAATTTACGAACAAATTCACTTTACAAATGACCGTTCGGAATGTATCTCGTTCGTAAATTGGGGAGCGTCTGTACATGTTTCCTTACCTGTGCCTTGCTAGATAGTGGCTGTCTTTAAGAGGAATAGCGGAGAGCTCACACCCAAATTTACATTTGTTTTTCAACCCGAAATGTTGTAACATTAGCTTTTATGCGCGACATTGAGCCAGGGAAAAGCCATAGATAACGCCCTCCTTGCGAAAGGGACTATTGTTTTGTCGTGGTTTGCCAATAGCCTCCTTTATACTTGCCATCATTGCTGTCTTCATCCCAGGATGCTGTTCTGGGTGAAAAGTTCCAACATAAAACAGAGGTTTGAATTTAACCACCAATTTTCTTGGTTTCACAGGTTGTTTATTTTAAAACCGGGGGCAATGAAAAAGAATGATAATCATATACTTAAGTTATACAGACGCTCCCCAACTTACGAACGAGATACGTTCCGAATGGTCGTTCGTAAGGTGAATGTTTTCATGAGTTGCTTCAGTGCTATATTTTATATGGAATGTATGTTTAAGGCTTATATAAGTATTTTTAAAGGCTTGTATAAGTAACCAGTATTGGCTTCTACTGAAAAATAAACATTTAATAAAATCTATTCTCTATAAAGATATGTACATGTACAACTGGAGAGAATACTAATTATGTTACTACAAAAATGTTCGTATGTACCGTTGTTCGTAACTCAAATGTTCGTAAGTAGGGGAGCATCTACAACGCAACAACGCAATTTCTCATTTTCTTCGGAAACCAAAACAATGACAACACCAATGATTCAGTCGATATATACATATATATAATAATGCTGTTCCACACTGCTTTAAAACCGTAGGACTCGCAGGAGTTTCTGCGTTGCTTGATGGACCAGCTGCACGAAGAGTTAAAGGAGACATTGCCGGATCCATACGAGCCATCAGGCAGCGTCACGGTGGATGACAGCCCGCCCAAGGAGGAAAACCATAACCAGTCAGACAACGATTTTCAGTCATGCGAGTCATGCGGTTGCAGCGATCGGGCCGATAACGAAGTACTGCACGGGGACGTGCCCACCGTCGTCGTTGACAACAAGGCTGAGATGCTCATTCCAGAGCAGGACGACGCCCAGGCCAATAGAGAGTGGCAAAAGGAAAAGAACATGATCAACAACATCTACCGCGCCGGGGAGAACACTTCAGGGGATATGGACAAAGATGTTGACACAGCCACAGAGACCACGCCCATTATTAGCAGTCAGGGACACATTAAGACGCAAAGTAGGACATTGGGTAAGAGGAAAATATTCTATCTTTGCATGTGTTTCAAAACTTTTGTGGAACTTCTTAGAGAAGTGAAAGTGGTGCCACAAGCACTGAAATACTTTACTCATTCACTGCCAGACAATGTGCAAAAATGTACCTATTCCAGTGCCAGGGTTTTTGTCATTTTCACTCAAATTGCAGGACCCACAGACTATTGAGTTTTATGGCTACATAAACATTCAATACAGTGTAAGAAACCTTTGACTCTCTTGTTTCATCAGAAAAAAAGAGTTAATTCCTAAGTTGTATGGGTCTGGAGTTATCTGAGCTTGAAATAAGGGCGGCTGTACAAAATTCAATACAATACATACATATTGATTTATGTAGTGTATTAACAACAGCTAAAGCTGGAATAAAGCACTAACATGGACACAAAGCAAATGCTGCCCCCTCGTGGAAAGGGAAAAAAAACATTGCCAGAGGTCTGACCAGCGCTTTATCAGCACCGCCCTGCAAGAAGTTACTTCCGGGTTGAATGAACGCTGGCGCAGGTGGCTGCCGCTGCTCACCCAAAGAAAAACTTTGACTCTAACGTGACCTTGAGAGTTTTGAAAGGTGCTTATAATTAAAAAATATATTATTATTATTATTATTATTATTATTATTATTATCATTATTATTATTATTATAAGAAAAACCAGAACAAATTTTGAAATGGCGCTCCTCGTCAAACGTTTCAATTCCCAAATAAATTCGGGGATGGCAGCAAATGAGTTAAAAGGTTTAGAGAAGATTAAATCCACCCATAAAATGTAAAACATTTTAGATAAAAATATCACGACATTTTGTAACCCGCTGCGATTGGCTGTCATCATCAATAATAATAATAATAATAATAATAATAATAATAATAATAATAATAATAATAATAATAATACATTTCATTTATAAGCGCCTTTCAAAACTCAAGGACACTTTCCAGTCACAGGTTATTTTTTTCTGCGGGTGAGCAGCGGCAGCCACACGCGCCAGCGTTCACTCAACCCGGAAGTAACATAAAGTAAAACAAAAAACAAAAATACTAAATAACAAAGTTTGATATGGTCTCATCCTCCAGAGTCCTTCCCAGATATCCAAATGTCCAACATCACAAGACCACAAAGTCCGGTCCCTCTGGAGGCCCACAAAATGTCCAGCAGCCCGCCCAAATCTTCCTCTGTGTGGCCCAGCCTCAACACTGCACATAAGAAAGGTACGTGATAAGTTTCCTAATCAAAAATAGGACACCAGATTGTATTTTTATTGATTATGTCCTGTTGCTGCCTCTTCACAGCAATGAGCATGTTCTCCCCACCCAAGAGCAAAATACAGAGGAGGTATCAGAGCGTCATTTCGGACGTGTTCGACGGCACTATTGTGAGCTCTGTGCAGTGCCTCACCTGTGATCGGGTTAGTGTCGGCCGGCGGTTCATCTGTGTCCCCCCCCCCCAAATACACATAAAGATGCTCAACAATAAATCATGTTTTCAGGTGTCAGTCACATTGGAGAACTTCCAGGATATCTCCTTACCCATCCCGGGGAAGGAGGACCTTGCAAAACTACACTCCGCTACCCACCAGACATCCCTGGTGAAAGCCGGTTCCTGCGGGGAAGTCTACGCGCCACAGGGCTGGATTGCATTTGTCATGGAATACATCAAGAGGTAGAGCGCATACTCATCAGAGGTGTTTATCATCGAGCAGGTGGCATCTAATCTTGTGTCGGCTTCTGTTCACAGCTGGATCTGGGGTCCGGTGGTCACGCTACAAGATTGCCTCGCTGCATTTTTTGCCAGGGATGAGCTGAAAGGTGAGCGGGCGGATGTTTATTTTTGGGGATTGTCATTTGATGGAGAATAAGAAGTTATCATATTTAAAAGTTTCATGCTGTTATATGCTTAGTGGACATGTGTGACTCGAATACACAATTGAAGCACAGACAACCTGGGGTCAATCTGAGGTCAACGGACTACAGCTTGTTAAACTGTCATCTTCATCTAAGAGATCTGTCCTTGGACAGAATTTAGGACTTGGGAAACTCTTTTATCACAGGAATAATTTACGACTTGAAAACTCCTTCACAGAAAGAGCTCATTAGCCAGGTTACAAATTTATCAGTTCATGGAAAATACAATGTTTTATTAATTACAGCTGTTCGTGCTTAGAACTCAAGAGGTGAGGTATTCTAATCAAGAACACTATGTTTTAATAATGTATCACTTTAATTTGCATATACTCTCAATAAATAGCTTGGCAGAGGGCTGCAGAATTCAGGCGTCTGTCATGTATGGCTACGTCTCCTGCCAGCAGTAAAAAGACAATCTTTCTAGGTTCGAGTCTTTGTCCACAGTGTCCGATCAAACATCTCTGACATCATTATAATTCGAATCAATTGTGAACGGAGATGTTCAACGGAGTTTATACAGATTCTCCCCAATTAACGAACATTGGAGTTACGAAAAACGGCACATAGGATCATTTTTGCGGGTGCAGTATGTCGAAAAATGTTTGGGTGGAGATGCTGTAAGTTAGATTTTGTATTGCGCGCCTTTTTCGCGCCGAGCTCGCTTGCGATTGGCTGCGTAGAGTATGTGACCGGGGAGGAAATCCCTCTTCCCAGTTGACGCTCCAGGAGGACGCGATGCATCACAAAAAGTAATGGCTGCTGGCACATCATTCAGTAATTATGCGCCATCAGCTTCAGTAATGGATTACTGATGACCCAAGGTTATATGTTGTGTTACTACAGTCGCTGTGAATTTTTATTTTACGACAGTTTGACTTAAACATACATTCCATACAAAATAGAGCACTGAAGCAACTTACATACAAATTCACCTTACGAACGAGCGCTCAGGAACGTATCTATTTCGTAAAGTGTGGAGCGTCTGTATTGAATTTCCCTGAAATGTTCCAGACACGGACTTGATTTACATTTATTTAAACTTATACTCTAAATTTCAATTTGTGATATCATTTTCTAGGTGACAACATGTATAGCTGTGAAAAATGCAAGAAGTGAGTACTTTTATTTGAACTTTGGAAGCATTTTAGATGATATGATTTCATCATCTCGTTTTAATCCCCTTAGGTTACGAAACGGAGTCAAGTTTTGCAAAATGCAAAGTTTGCCAGAGGTATAAACTCAACATGACAAAACGTAGCCCTTGCCTTCAGTCTTCCGATTTAAACGAATATTGTTTCTTTTAGATTCTATGTATCCACCTGAAACGCTTCAGGCATGAGCTGATGTTCTCCACCAAGATTGGCACCCATGTCTCCTTCCCGTTAGAGGGCCTGGACCTGCAGCCCTTTTTAGCCAAGGACAGCTCAACGCAAACTACCAACTACGATCTGCTGTCAGTCATTTGCCACCATGGCACCGCCTCCAGTGAGTGAGCACGGATAGAAATGGCACGCCTTTCCTGTTATAGTCTTTCAAATTCTCGTTTTTATAACTCACTACCTTGTCCCTTGCTTTCGCAGGTGGCCACTACATTGCATACTGTCGGAACAACCTAAACAATCTTTGGTATGAGTTTGACGACCAAAGCGTGACCGAAGTGTCGGAGTCTTGCGTCCAGAACGCTGAGGCTTATGTGCTCTTCTACAAGTAAGCAGCCACACTACTACATTGTACTATAACTGTGCTTTATTAAATGTATCTGGCCGACTGATTTCAGGCAAGTGTCTTAAATTTTTGCTCTTTTTGAGCCAAGAAGTGTCGGCCGAATTTTGCAGGAGCAAAATATTTTTTGAGATACACACGGAGCGCCACAATGAGTCATGTGTCGTTCGCGAACGTGCCCGTTCTCCTAACAAGAAAATTGCAGCCGACTCATTTTTGTCCTCTATTCCGCGCCCCTAGTCTTCGGTTAAAGCCACGTGATTTGTCAAGAACGCAGCAGTGAGGGGATGTGGTTTAAACATTAGAGACAGGCAGACGACAGAGAGAGAGTGAGAAAATGGATTTCAACTTTGATAGTTCAAAAGCACAGTGTAGACTGCAAGGTTAAAATATCCCATCAATCAGGCTCCACAAATAACCCGCACAAGCCATCTGTACACTTGATGCAAAAAGCTATGAACCCAGCTAAACAGAACACAATCGATGAGGGACTAGATAAAATTATCGCAGAGAAAGCAACTACAAGGGGTCATTCCTCAAGATGGTGAAAGAAGAAAGCCACGTTCCTCATCAAGTGTTTAATTCTGAGGAAACCGGCCACTCCATTCCATCAAGCCATCGACGACCATCACAAAGGTAAATAAAACGACTTTATCATACAGTACAGTTTATTTCTTTAATTATAATACCATAGTACATTTATTATACATAATATAAGGTATATTTTGTGTCGTTTAAGGCTTAGAAAATTAGAAAGTACAAAATTATGTTTTTATGGGGACCTGGGAACGGATTATTCTTATTTTAATGGTTTCCTATGGGAAATAATTTTTTGGGATACACACTTTTTGCCTTACACACTCTGTCTGGGAACCAATTAAGTTCGTAAGCCAATGTATCACTGTAGTTGCTTTTTACCCTTTCCCTAAATTTCACACTGGTAACAGCACATTGTGACTACTCCCACCCCGCAGAAAGAGCAACGAGGACGCAGTTAAGGAGCGCAATAGGGTGTCGGGCTTGCTCAATATAATGGAGCCCAGCCTATTACAGTTCTACATTTCCCGCCAATGGCTCAACAAGTTCAAGACCTTTGCTGAACCGGGGCCTATCTCCAACGAAGATTTTCTATGCCCCCACGGAGGTACTATGACACACAAGTGGATTCACGTTTGCGTACCATGTCTGCATTCGCTGGGTTGAATATCCCTTTTCCTGTCATGTTAGGTGTTCCACCCAACAAAGCGAACTACATTGAAGAACTGGCCGTAGTGGTACAGCAGAACGTGTGGGACCACCTGTACAGTAGGTATGTTGATTCACCCTGGCTGCTCTTGTAGTCACGCGTGTTCCGAACAGTGTCTGAAACTCATGACAAAAAGTTAGAGGACACCAGGGCAGACAGCTCTGAAAAGTTGTCTCCCCGGCCATAAAGTTGCCTGCCCCATTTTTCACACCTTGAAACACATTAAAACGACTAATCTAAAAAAAAAAAGCTTTGTTGCAAAGTATAAAGGATTTTTTTTTAAATTAAGGAAGTACCTACCACAAATGCTCCCTTGCTGAAGATTGTGCTCCAGTTATCGTTTGTCGTCATGGTGCACAATGCAATGTTTGCGTTACGTTGTCTGCTAAAAGCCACGTGGACTCCTCTTTGTAAGCGCATTTCAAAACTCTCAAGTACACTTTACAGTCACGGTATAGTCCGAAGCACAAAACAGGCTTCTGATTGGCTGCCGAGTCTGCAAATTGCCAAATGAACGTTCGTTTGGCAATTTGCATACTCGGCACAGCAGCCAATTAGAAGCCTGTTTCGTTCTTTGGACTACACCGTGACTGTAAAGAGTACCTAAAAGTTTTGAAATGCGCTTAGAAAGTGGAGTCCACGTGGCTTGTAGCGTGTTCGTAGCTTTTGCTTTATTAAATAAAACGAACGTTTGATTTGAAAGGAATCTCTTTTTTTTTCTTGAAGAAGTTATCGGCTACCCGGGCCGAGACAGTTTGAAAGTTGTACGCCCGACGTAAAAGTTGTACGCCCCGGGCCTGCGGGCAGACGTTATTTCAAACACTGGTGTTCACCAAGTGACTTAACGGTCTAATTTTCTGTCTAGGTACGGAGGAGGTCCTGCCGTCAATCACCTGTACGTCTGCAACACATGCCAGATTGAAGTTGAGAAACTGGAGAAGCGCCGCAAGTCAGAGCTGGACATGTTTGTCCGGGTAAGTTGACCCCTGATCCGCCCAATTGTTAATTCAATCACAAAGTAATTTAGATATTCTTGCCGCCATGAATATTGCATTGGCGTTCCCGTGTGATTTGCGGCTGCTTTTTGTGCTCATCACCCCAGAGGGAGATGAAAGGTGCAAACCTGAGGAAAGCCTCATTATTAATGCATCGGGACGGATGCAGCTGCCTTAGCAACTGTGCAATCTACCCACATTCATCTCAGCAGCTTTTTACCGCTTTCAGAGATTGTGTCAAAGCTATACCAGAAGCAGGACATCACCTATTTTAAGGGTGTTTTTTTCCTGCAGTGCCAGGAAGAAGTGTGAACACTAGGCGCTTATAAATGAAATGTATTATTATTATTAACACGCAACATTCATCACATGTGTTCAAAGCAGTAGTCGTTGTTATCACTTGGGTTGTTGTGTGAGGGTGCACCGTCAATGCAATCTCCCACCTTTATTTTTTAATTCACTCATTCGCTGCCATTCTCAAATTTATTCGAGAATTGAAAATTGTTTAGGTTTTGGTTTTTCTTGTGGTGGATGCCGATAAAGCGCTGCTCAGACCTCTGGAAATGTTTTCCCTTCCACGAGGGAGCAGCATTTGCCTTTTGTCCATGTTAGCACTTTGTTCCAGCTTCATTTGTTGTAAAAGCGCTATGTAAATCAATATGTATATATTGTATTGTATTTTGTACAGCCGCCCCCATTTCAAGCTCAGATAACTCCACACCCATATAACTCTTTTTTTTTTTCTAATAAAAGAAGAGAGTCTAAGGTTTCTTACGGTGAATTGAATGTTTCTGTAGTCCTAAAACTCAATGTTCTGTCAATTTGAGTGAAAATGACAAAAACCCTGGCTCGGGAGTGGCCATATTTTTCCACATCGTCTGGCAGTGAATGCAAAAAATTCAATAATATTGTTATAAATTGAATGGAAATAATTAAACAATTTGTGCATCATGACTTTATGACAGCTTCGTTTGCTGTGTGCGACCTTATTATATGGCTAGCTAGCTATTAGCTGTCTATTAGCTAGCTAGCTAGCTAACTTTCTGTCTATTAGAGCGACTTCCGGTTTGAGTGAACACTGCTGTGTGTGGCTGCCGCTGCTCACCCACAGAAAAACTGATCCTGTGACTTTAAAGTGACCTTGAGAGTTTTGAAAGGCGCTTAGAAATTAAATTTATTATTATTATTATTATTATTATTATTATTACAGTAAAGTCTCGTTATATCGATATTCAAGGGAGTCCTAAAAAATATCGATATAACCGGGACTATCGATATATCCGACCCTGTTTGCATGTAATTTTCTCCGTGCGTGCATAGAAATAGTATCGATATAACCGGGACTATCGATATATCCGATATCGATATAACGAGACTTTACTGTATTATTATTATTATTATTATTATTATTATTATTATTATTATTATTACTATCTGGCTAGCTAGCTATTAGCTTGCTAACTTTCTGTCTATTAGAGTGCCTTCCGGTTTGAGTGTGTGGCTGCCGCTGCTCACCCACAGAAAAACTGACCCCGTGACTGTAAAGTGACCTTGAGAGTTTTGAAAGGCACTTAGAAATGAAATGGATTATTATTATTATTATTATTATTATTATTATTATTATTATTATTATTATTATTATTATTATAAAAGCCGCCAGTGGAAAAAGTCAGTACCAACTGAGAAGCAAGATATCCTTACAAAATTACCGTGCGTGGATCCGTGCGTGCGTATCAAAAACAGGAAGTGTCTTCCTTCCCAAAAAAACAACACAGCCGCAGACAAAATGTTGTGTAATTACAGTGAAGAACCATCGAGAATTGATTTAGTTTTTTTCATTTCTTCACTCAGTCCTTTCATCCGCACTTCATTTATTTCCCGCGAATACCTCCCCCGCCGCCTCCTCTTCTCCTTCCCACTCGCCTCTCTCCTCCAGCGACACTCACTCCTCCTACCTTCTTTATTCTCTCTCTCTGCAGCTGAACAAGGCATTCCAGGATGAGGAGTCTCCGGTGGTCATATACTGCATCAACATGCAATGGTTCCGTGAGTGGGAGGGTTTTGTCAAAGGGAAAGACAATGGTACGTGAAAGTACACACACACATATATACACACACATACACGTCTAATTAGAATGTGAAACAAATGTGTCATCACCACCGCACAAAGATGATGTGAAATTGCCCCTCCTTGTCCCAATTAGTCGCTGGATGCGTCATCTGAAAAAAGAAATGGCTTCCTCAAAATATACGCCGCCCTTTTCACATCAAGACCATTCAAACATGACAAAAAAAGGTCAAGGAATAGATTTAATGGCAGTAAAAAGGGGGACAAAGGGGGTAGTGTTACTATCACGATACAGATGCTTCCCTACTTACGAACATTCTAGTTACAAACACCGGTACATACGGACACATTTGTAGTAACTTGTGTAGTATTCTCCAGGTGTACATGGACATATCTTTATAGAGCATATATTTTATTAAATCTTTATTTTTCAGTACAAACCTATACAGGGTACATCGATGAAAAGCTTTCTTCAGCCGTCATCTGTACTTCTTTGAAGGTGTCGGACGTTTCGCTTCTTATCCAAGATGCGTCTTTTGCTGGTAGTTTCGGCCCTATATACATATCCCTACTGTCCAGACGTGGCGGTGCCAGACTCTGCTATGATTGGTCCCTGCTCTCAGGTTGGGGGTAGCAGAGGACTACTCCCTGCGTCTACACTAATTACTTCTATTGTCCTGACTGATTACTTTTATTGTCCTGCCTGAGTATGAGGTCTACGACTGGCCTGATTGCCCCATTTGCTCTGGTATCACCTCATCAGCATCACTAAGCCTATGTTGCCCAAGAAGTCCGTTGTACGAACGATCCAAATTGAACCTCACCCCACAATGGCGATTTAGTGACGGATTTTGCTGTTTTATGGAAATACTCCCCTTTCAAACCATCTATTTTCTTTCGCTAAGATTTTAACCTCATTGTCGTCAAATGAGTGGTTGCTAGCTTTTAGGTGCATATGTACCGCCGATTGAGGCCCACTAGTATTATCCCTGCGATGTTGATAGTCTTTTTTTTGAGAATTTGTTTAGTTTGTTTAGTCCAAATGTATTGCTTTTTACAATTTGCATTTTTACAATATATTGAATAAACTACATTACTTTGTTTTTCATTTGGCAGCCTATCTTTTGGATGCAATAATTTTTGCCTTTAAGTGTTTATCGGTTTGAAATAAGTAGGAATTATGTGTTGCCAAAGGACTCTGTAGTTTTTCAGAAACTCCTGCAATGTAAGGCTTTATAAACCTTAAACATACATTCCATACAAAATATAGCACTGAAGCAACTTACGAACAAATTCACTTTATGAACGACCGTTCGGAACGTATCTTGTTCGTAAGTTGGGGAGCATCTGCAATGGCAATTCTATATCACAACAAGGTTTTACCACAATTTAATATCAGCTATTGTATAAACAATTCTCCAACATACTTTGAGTATTTGCCTTAGCTCGCTTTTCAAGTGACGTTAAACAGATCAAATTCTAAATGCATCCAATGGTGTTGCTGTATAAAATTATCAAATGTAAACAGAAGCAAGTGTACCTACATACCTATATATTTCCATAAATGTAGATATCAATTTAGGTAATGGGGTTAACAGAAATTCATTATTAAAATGATAACAAAAAAACATTACACTTTAATGTCATTTGGGGGGAAAAATCATGAAAAATAACACTTGTGTGTAGCATTATTTTGTATAATTCATCAAAATTACATTTCCTATTCCTTTACAGCTTTCAATTTCCCACCTTTTTAATATTTCCATGTCTATTTGTAATCACTGAAAGCCTTTCCCCCCCTCTTCGGACTAATTTAGCTATCGAGCCATCTATCTATTAGCTCTTAGCCAGCTAGCTCGCTTTCTATCTATTGGAGTTACTTCCGGGTTGAGTGAACGCTGGCACATGCGGCTGCCACTGCTCACCCAAAGAAAAGCTCATCCTGTGACTATAAAGTGACCTTGAGAGTTTTGAACGGCGCTTAGAAATGAAACGTATTATTATTATTATTATTATTATTATTATTATTTTGCTTTTAATTGATAGCATGTTTTGCTATGATGACTTGAGTGTTTATGAGTAACTAATTGTGATATTTCTTTTTCAAGACCCCCCAGGGCCCATTGATAATTCCAAGATAGCAGTGAGCAAGATTGGTCATTTGACACTCAAACAAGGTACAAAAAGTCATTTGAAATGTTTTTGTAATGCATCATTTCTGCACTTCTATCGTAACATTTAAAGTAGTAGGTGGTTTGCCTAAAAATAATGCCCCTGCAATTTTTTCGAATTGTCAAAGGGCAAATCAAGTTCCCCTTTAATTATTTATCTATTCATTTTCAAATGGAAACGTGGGCCAGGAGCGCAATAGATTTCCAACTTTAGACGCTTATTTAAAGGACAACCGACACCATTTTATTTGTTTCCTAACTGACATCAGAAAAACACTGGCAAGTTTCAGAAGGTCCCGCCCCCTTGTTCGTGACGTCACGCCACGACGTCTTGCCTTGCTCTAGAATCAAAACAATGGCTTCTCATTCGGAGAAGATGCTTTCTTGTTAATCATCCAGTTATGAATATGATTCAAATAGTTCTGAAGAGGAAAGCGTAAATGTTTGCAATTGATTAAAGGAGTCCTCCCATATCAATTCGAGCCGTCAATGACAGCAATGTAGCGTCCCAGAAAAGGCACAAGATGACGTCCAAGCTCCATTGAAAATGGGCTGATTTGTCTGCTGGGAATTTGTGTCAACTAGTATCAAATAGTAGTCTTGGTGCAACACACAACGATTCACCAGCGCGTTATTTGTGGGTTTTCCTTCTAATTTCGTTCCTGACGTGACGTCACATCAGGACTCGTCACCAACTCAAAAACAAGACTTCCTGAATATAATCTTAAAACGTAAAATATAACTATATCCGGTAGAATCTTTGTAAAATACGCTCAGTAGAAGTCATTTGAAGTGATTTTACAAATTATGGACACAACCTGTCCGGAGGCATCGGTTGTCCTGTAACTGAAGTCTCACCCGAAGCAAGACAATGCTTTAAACTCCGGAATCTTGTAGACTTTCCAGGTGAGAAACATTTCTCCATCTTTTCAGGCGCTGACTCAGGCCAAATCTCCGAAGAGACGTGGAACTTCCTGCATGCCATCTACGGTGGCGGCCCACTGGTCACTGTGCGGCCCAGTGTGGTCGCCGGCCACCAGGAAGCGGACTCCTACCACCAGTCAGAGGAAAAGATCGAGGTGGAGACGCGCTCACTTTAAAAACGAAAACAAAAGAAAACAAAGAACAAGGCAATGAGTTTTTAAAAAAATGCCTTTTAAATTTTTTGCGCCTTGATTTGAAACGCGTTAACACACACACACACACACACACACACACACACACACACACACACACACACACACATACACACACACGAAGAAAAAAAAGGACGGCAGCATTAACTGCTTAAGCGACAACTCGCTCCAAAAAGGGAATCCAAATGTTGTCGTGTTGTACAAATGTGTATATGTTTCCATTAGCACTGAACATGTCTCGTATCACTATTTTAAATGTGTGCAGCTAGATAACAATAACAAAAGAAAAATAACACGGAAGGCCATTTTATTTTGACCAAATGAGCACATGTACCACGTTTGTCATGACATTTGTTGTACTATAGCACTTCCACCGACCAACGTCTTAAGGTTATGAAGGGACTAATTAAGGAGCCTGAGCAATTTTTGTGTACTGTTGAGTAGAACAACGCTTCTCAGCTGGTTGTAACAAATCCTGAAAATGATCTAAATTTTAACAACACGTGAACTTTGCTCCATTCACATTAAATGTAGACAAAAAAGCACCACCCATCTGTTTTATATGGGGGAGATTTTGCCATCTACCCACATTAGAATTCACCCAAAATGGCAGTTGTCGTTAAATTCCCGGTATGGGTGTCTTTGCGACTTTTTCCTTGAGTCCAAATATGATCAATATGTACACTCAGCTTCAGTACTTAATAGCCATGTTATCTGTCCATAATGGCCGCTTCAAACCAAAATGGATGACTTTCTGTTCAATTGAGATGAGATGAAATAACTTTTATTAGTCTCACAATGGAGAAATTGCCAATTCGCACAAGCAAAGTTATGAAAGGAAGTGAATAGGAAAAAGAAGTAGAAGAACAAAATCCTGATTATGGTTGACAAAAGTCCAAAAATCTACCCAAAATGGCTGCTTCAAACCAAAATGGCCGACTCTCTGTAAAGTCAGAATCAGAAAACCTTTATTCGTCCCACAATGGGGAAATTTGCAGAAAGTCCTCGATCATTGAGACGTATTTGTGTCCCGTCATGATAGACATCCATAAAATTTCATTTTTATAGGACTGAATTCTCCTTGGAATTAGCTCAAAACCAAAACGGCACATTTCCTCTTGAATTATGAGAATGGGTCCTCTTGTCATGATACATGTCCACGCAATTTCCTGTTGAGTGGACGTTGACAGCTCATCCCGCCAAAACTGCAGGATCCAACAACGGGCCTTCAACGTGGCGTGTCATAAACGAGTTTCACGGCTGTTTGACCTTTGGTTTCACCGGTTGAGAATCGCTGCTGTTTCAACACGCAAATGGGCATGCATGTGTTTGAATGTAACAATGGTGTATGTTGGTTAAGATTCAGCACTTATTTATCACAGACAGGGAGTTTAGAAAAAGGATGTTAATTTTTTTTGTATGAATATAAGAGAACCTAAAATAGGAATGCATGCTTTTAACATTGCAATTCTCACAATGTCTAACCGTGCACGCCCGAGCCTAACTAGAACACACCAGTATAGTAAATAGTAATCGACAACTTTGTCAGTCTTGATTAAGGGCATTATTTTGCATTTTGGATGTCGTATGTGTTAGCCAATGGACTGTTAGTCAGTGAGAGCTATCCCATTTTTTTATTTGGCTGCCTCGCACAATAAAAGAAAAAAACTGGATGAAAACCCAATGTGTGCTCATCTTGATTGACCCGCATGAAAGAATCTTCAAGCGTTTCTATTGATCAAGTGACACATGGCTAGACCATGCAAGACCATCTCAAAAGCATGACACTAGTTGCTAAAGATCCAAATCAAAGTGCTTTATTTGCAAAAAGGTGGTCAAAACAGTTTGACTCAAATGCACAACGCCAGTTTCAGTTCTTCGAACTCGAGCACACCGATCAACAACTGGACATAGAACCCTACCAAAATAAAAGTGCTATAAAAATAGTCCTGTCATGAGGAAAGACACAGCAAGTCGTAACCTACCAAAATAATAGCTACAACTGCACGGACAGAGTGCACCAAACCAGGCATGGATGATCAAATCCAAATTGTTGACAAAACGTCGACCAGAATAGACTGTTTTAGAATCATTTGAAGGAAGTAGAAAACAAAATTGTATAGTATTTTAGTACTAGTATATAGTGTAAATGTAAAATTAAAACAAGGAACCCAAATGAACAATGGTCGAACATTCAAATCAAAGCCATTTGATAAAAAGTTACTCAAAACTAGCTTCTACCGAGATTCGTGTAAAAGGAAAGTAAACAGTCTAAATATAAACATGTTTTCCTCCAAATTAATCCACCAGGTAATACAAAGTCAACATAACGTTCCCGGTCCACATTTGTTATGGATTCGAAGACATTCTCAGGCCACGAGAAGGCAAACATGTCGCCGATTGCGGCACGCGAATGTCGCCCTCGCCTCAATGTGCTCGCCTACCGGAGCCGGAGAGATCGGCTACACTGTGAAAACATGGCTGCGAGTGAACGTGCAGAGACCGTACGGAAGTGAGGTACGTGCTACAATAATGTTGGGACCCCGCAAACGTTGAGTTGGGCAACGGAGCGTACCGATTGTCTGGCAACGTATGGGAAACAACATAACTGTCGGGAGTGTTTGTGGTGGACCGGTGCCGTTTGCGAATTAAACAGCCAAGTTTGAGAGCAGAACAATCGGCTAAGCTAGGCTGGCTAACGCTTAGCGACAGGCAGGCTGCCACGATTCTCCCTACCGGTTTTATATACTCGACTAGCCTAGCGGGGACGCTTCTCGAGCCGAATGGATAAACGGAGAAACCCCGTCACACCGGAGTCTCCATAGGTAGCGTGTCTTCTTATTTCGACCGTTTACGGCTCGCTGGCGTCCCGTGTTTAACCGTGGGTCGAACGGGGAGTTTGCCCGATTAAAGGGCTAACCAAGCGGCGTTTGGCAGTCAAGTTACCGCTAACATTCAGCTCGCCTATCGCTCCCGGTTGGGCTGGTGATATAAAACCACGCCTGCGTGTATTGAATGTGCTTATTTTGATTATCTCAAGGGTCTATTCCCCCTGCATGAACTGTTGTCGCGAGGTCGAGTCGAAACCGGTCCCTTGCGGCACACGCGAAGCAAGAATGCGGGGATCTGAGCCCCTCGACCCGGGATACACACCACGCTACCCCGTGGATATCACGTTTCCCAAAGGCCTCGGTGGAAGTGTTGCCCACTCCTACGTGGAGACAAAAGTGGACAACAAAAGTAACAAGTACATTGGGCTTTAAATTTAGGACACAAATCCACTCAAAATGTTAGCTAGATATCTCAGCTAGTGCTCTTGGCTTGTTTGGCAGGTGTACATGTACACGCATAATTGTGCACACAGTCGACTTTAAAACTGCCCCCCAAATAACTGTTTTTTAAAATCATTTTGGGCGAAATTATGAATGCCAACACGTAAATGCCACTTCCAAGCCAAATGGACATATTTTTAGAAAGGATATAAAAAACCAATAGAACCGCTTATCTAAATCGCAAAATACTTTTTCCCGCCTCTCCTAATTTTGCTGTTTTATGAATCAATAATAAACTGTAACACTATTATTTAAGGTTTGTCAACGCTTAATTTGAGCGAGAACCATGCCACCGAAAATAGCTTGAAAAATGAAAACTGTTTGAATTAATGTTAAAAATGAAGACATTTTAGAAGCCTTAAAAAGTGGCAAAAAATTACCTTGCGTTTCCATTTAAAAACAATGGAATGTCGAGGTCAGACTACACAAACAGCCTGATATTGAGCTGCCGGTTGTGTCGCAGAAAATCTTGTTGCCTTGACACGTTATAGCTCGTGTAGTTCTGACATACTCAACGGTTGGTCCTGAGGCGTCTGGGACAGTTCAACACCAAGATGACCAAAGTCTGGCATGTCAGAATTTTTGTCAACGTAGTGTGACATGTCCTATGTCGTCCTTCAATTGCTTCTGCGGCATTCACCAACGGAAGAGAGTGATGAGAGACTGCATGTGGCACATACCAAATGGTGTTCAGTATTTAAATAGTGACTTCAATATCCTTTGGTGTCCATTTTACCCCAATTTGTATGAAATTTGTGGCGTGAATCATGCCTCTCAGTAACCGATGCTCACATGGTAGTAAAGTCATAACTATTTAAAGGACAACTGACACCATTTTTTTTCCTAACTGACATCAGAAAAACGTTTTATAGCATCTAAAATACCCAAAACACGCAGGCTGATATTTTTAGTCAAATGCAAAACACCAATAAAATGACTTAAAGTGTCCCAAAACTACTTCAAAATGACCTCAGAAAGTTTCCGTTTTAGACGGCCCCGCTCCCTTGTTCGTGACGTCAGGCCAGGACGTCTTGCCTTGCTCGAGAATCAAAACAATGGCTTCAGATTCGGAGAAGATGCTTTCTTGATAGTTCTGAAGAGGAAAGCATAAATGTTTGCAATCGATTAAAGGAGTCCTTCTGTCTCATTTTGAGGCGTCTGGACTCCAATGTAGCGCCCAGAAAATGCACAAAATGGTGCCCAAGCTCCGTTGGAAATGGGCTGATTTGTCTGCTGGGAATTTGTGTCAACCAGTATCAAATAGTAGTCTTGGTGCAATTTCGCCATCAACACGGACATTTGTTTACGGTGTAGCCTGAAAATTGAAAATAAAATATTACTGTAGCTACTGTATGTTGTAGCACATTCCAATCCTTGCAATTTTTCAACATAACACCTAAGGCGCCGTTTATTAGCATTTTAGCTAATCGCCCTTGTATCTACAAACCTACAAGTTTAGCTTTAACAATATTTTAGCAGTTTTTCAAACTGAGCTGATGGGTGTTTTTTTTCCTTCTCCCCCACCCCAAGAGAGGAGATAACGAGCACGCCTCATTAATTTGTTGTGTTGCGTTGAATGTAGAACGCTCACTGCAGTCCCTTCACCTACCTCTCTTCTTCCTGTTTTATGCATGAATGCGTCAAGTTAGCCGTCTCAGCAGCCGGCATCAGCCGAGTGCGAATAATACGCGCATGTTAAATCTTTGACTGCAGGTTAGTTTGTCAACGACATTAACGTCACAAAATGTCTGGGAAGTGAGGACACTGAGGAAATGGTTTGCTTGTCTATTAGTTTTTGTGCTTTTTTTTTACTGTCCTCGTTATTCACTTGTTTTATTGTTTGTTGCTTGTATGACGAACTTTGGCTCTGCATCCGGCACTTTGTACAGAGCCGTGGTTGTTTTAAAATGTTCTCTCAATAGAGCGGCTTGCAGAAAGATCCATATCAAAATGTGTGTATATACACAGTGATACCTCAGCTTATGAACTTAATTGGTACCCAGGAAGTGTGTGGAAGGTGAAAAGTGTGTCTTTCAAGCATTAATTTCCCATAGGAAACCATTAAAATGAGAATAATCCGTTTCCAGGTCCCGATAAAACATAATTTTCTGCTAAATGAGCCTTTAAACTACACAAATTATACTTTATTTTATGTAAAATAAACGTGCTATTGTATTGTAATTAAAGAAATAAACTGTACTGTATAATAAAGTCATTTTATTTACCATTGTGATGTTCGTTGATGTAGTTGCTTCTTGATGATATCCGAGTGAAGTTGCCCTGCTTTCTCGGCGATAATACCCTCACAAACTGTCCCCTGCTAGCTGCTTTTCGTGAAAACAAATCAACACAAGTTTTTCAACCTCTTCTATTGCTTGAGGCCGTTGCTTAGACTACACAGAAACACCCTTAGCCACATGTAGCAATGGTCGACTTAGCATACTGGGACGCTAAGTCACACAAACGCACACCTCATTCGTGTTTCTCGATGATCTTCTGCTCGACCAGAATTTTGTTTTGTGTCCTCTTCGGCTGAACACTAGCCTGTGGTGGGGTCTTTTTCTGTCCCAAAAAAAGCAAATGTATCCTTGTAAACAAACCACGTATGCACTCAGAGAAAGGGGGTGTTGGAAAAGTAGTAAGGCAGCCATGGTGGCGTTGTTCGGCCGTGTGGTTTGGTGTTCTTCCGCAGAAAACTAGTCCGATTGTGGCGGTCAGTGTGTTTCCTGAAACCTAGTTTGTATGCCAAGATTGTATTCTCGCGAATTTAATGTTTGTCAGGCGAAATGTTCGTTAGCTAAAGCGTTTGTAAGCCGAGGTATCACTGTGTATATTTTTTTTTCCGTCCTCTCACAATTTTGGTCAACATTGGCTTCAATCGTCTTATAAGGGGAATAAAAACAGGAAGTAAAAACTGACCAAAAAACAAGTCTTGTCTGTTTGAAAATGTCCACCTCCTTCACGGTCATTTCATTATGTCTTGACTGGTCGCTGCACGTTTAAAGGCTTCTCTCTGTCTCCGCAGTGCTAATTGACACACTCCTTTTAAGCACCTTTTATGACCGCAAATGGACATCACTGTGATGAATGAATGTGACTTTAGAACAACCTGCACCTTTTTTTTATTGCCCTCCTTAGATGCATTAGCAGGATTAGCTTCGTACCCTTTTCTCAGTATTCTCAGGCCATGCTTTGCTTGAAGGCGGTCAACTTTTGTACCAGACGTTGTCTAAATATTTGATTGTGGGAGGCCTGAACCTGTTAACGTCTCGCTTGGTCCTGATTCAAGGTGATAGATGTGCCGCCTTCCTGTTAAGGAGGCGTAAGTTATGGTGTGTCGTTTTTCAGATCGTTAAATTTCTCATTCGCGCAGCCGTTGTGAATTGATCCATTGTGCGATTACAACATGGCAATTATACAATGCCGGCATTGGCATGCTCATAATTTGATGGTGACGTTTTCAAACATTGTTGCAACCAGAAGATAGATTGGCATTCTACTTTGGCATATAGTTTCATCTTTCATTCACCGCAATGCGTTCTATCTTTTCAGGTGCCCATTTTCCGCCACAGTGGAGAGCGCACCAGGATGCGGAGATTGTAGGCACCCGCCGTAGTATGGCCGCGTCCCGTTCCTCGCGCGTCACAAGGTCATCGGTGGGGCTCAATGGATTGGACGAGAACTTTTGTGGCCGCACTCTCAGGAACCGCAGCATTGCCCAGCCGGAGGAGACAACCGTGTCTCCACTGCCTCGGGCCCGCTCTCCCAAAAAGAGGCAGGAATCCCGGCAGGACTCCAAGCTGTCCAAACAGGACGTCAAACAGGGGTCGAAGCAGGAGTCGAAGCAGGAGTCGAAGCAGGAGTCGAAGCAGGAGTCGAAGCAGGAGTCGAAGGAGGAGTCGAAGGAGGAGTCGAAGGAGGAGTCGAAGGAGGAGTCGACGGAGGAGTCGAAGGAGGAGTCGACGGAGGAGTCGAAGGAGGAGTCGAGGCAGGAGTCGAGGCAGGAGTCGAAGCAGGAGTCGAAGCAGGAGTCGAAGCAGGAGTCGAAGGAGTCGAAGCAGCAGTCCCAACCGGAGTCCCAACCGGACTCCCAACCGGACTCCCAACCGGACTCCCAACCGGACTCCCGACCGGAGTCCCAACCGGAGTCCCAACCGGACTCCCAACCGGACTCCCAACCGGAGTCCCAACCGGACTCCCACCCGGACTCCAAGCCAGACTCCAAGCCAGACCCAAAGAAGGACAAGACCAAGCGGGAGGCTAAAGAGGACACTTACAACCAGTCTACTCGGGACTCCGAGCGGCAGATCTTGTTGCAGGGACGGTTAAATGACTCAAACGACTGTAATAGTTGTCCGGCAGCCGAGCAGGACCTGTTGGCCGGCCCACGCAAACGGAGCGGCTCGTGCTTGGAAAAAGACATTAGCCCTGAAAAGTCTGAACATTGCGATAAAGGGAACGGGGTGCCGGATGCTCCTCCTTTAATCAAAAGGGCCAAGCGATGTTCCCGAGCCGGCGAATCTCAGGAATGCCATGAGGACACGGTCAGCCCGGAGTGTCCCGTCTCTGTTCCCGAACCTCGCGAAGGCAACACTTGTGTCGACATTCCCACTTGGAACTCGAACATGGCTCCGGACTCTCCTCTCCTTGAGGAAGGGGGAGGACAGCTGGCCAAAGATGGCCGGGTGGAGTGTGAAGGCCCGCCGCAGCCCCCCGCTTCTCTTAAAGCCTCAAACGGCCTACGAGAGGAGTCGGCGGAGAACCATGGCGACACGCCCGAAGAGTCTTCGGGTCCCGCCCTTGCCGCCAGCTGCCCGCCGCTGCTCAACGGTGGCCCGTCCGGGGCCCACCCTTCCCCCAACCCTACGGTGCCTTGTACGACAAACTCTAGCCACGTAGAGCTCGCCGTCGCCGCCTCAGGGCAGCTACCCACGTCCTTCTCTCCGACCCCTCCGGAGGACCCGTTTCCCGACCTGGTCGTGGCCGGGGAGCAGGAAGTTGAGGACGTGGAGGTGGACGTGGTGGGCGACTCCCTTTGTCTGGCTGGCGAGGAGCAAGTGTTGGACAGCGAGTGTGTCGACAACGGTCACGCACTCACGCCGGCGCTGGACGCCGCGTCCTCGCCTTCACTCGCCGCCGACAACAGCAACTCAGGAGAAACGACGCCCCCGCCGGCGACCACCCCGCTGCCCGCCGACACCGGTTGCACGCCGCCATCTTTTGCCGAGCTCTATGAACACAGATACACTTTGCGGACTTCGCCCCGCAATATGTCCGCCGCCAAGGCCTGTTCTCCCCCCAGAGACAACGGCCCCCTAAAGGAGGACGGGCAGGCGGTTGACAGGATGGACGAGGACTTTCCTGCTCCTTCGGACGCTTTACGTTCCCCCGATGACAACGAGGTCACCTGCTCAGAGCCCGCGGATGAGAGGGGCCGCAACGACGGCGGCGTCCCCATGTCGGCCGGGGATGCCGACGTCGGCAAGGAAGCGACGTGTAGTCACACCACGGAAGAGGAGGAAGAGGAAGAGGAGGAGCCTGACGTCTATTACTTTGAATCCGACCACCTGGCGCTGAAACATAACAAAGAGTACGTGCCTCCAAGCTTTGTCGGGAATTTTTGTGTAGTTTCTTTGTGGTATTTGTGTGTAGTTTTGGGTGTAGTGTGAAAATTAGGAAGTAGAAAATTATGTTTTATGGGAACCTGGGAACGGATTATTCTCATTTTAATGGTTTCCTATGGGAAATACATTTTTTGGGATACACACTTTTTGCATTACACACGCTGTCTGGGAACCAATTAAGTTCGTAAGCCAAGGTATCACTGTATTATTTTTTTTCACCGCCATTCTCGCTTTACCGTCTCACTCGTGTAGCTCAGCATAATCGTTTCACTGTTGCCTTTATGCTTCTCTCCGCTGGCAAGTAATCCCATCGCACTCTGGATTTTAATGGGATTTGTAGCTGTTGGGAATTGACATAATGCGCTGTAATACTGTGGAAGTATGAAAATGAAATGCAGTCCTTGTCAGACCCCCCCCCCCCCGACCCAAAAAAATCAAAAACAAAAAAGCAATCCTTCTCAGCAATGGCGGCCGGTTTATAGCTATTTCCTGACTTGATTCATGTTTCCTTTCTATAGTGGAAATTTAATATCAATTACCGTATTTTCTGCACTATAAGGCACACATAAAAGAAACTATTTGTTTCAAAAGCTGACAATGCGCCCCATAATCCGGTTATGTATGGAAAATGTTTTGAAATATGTCATTCATTGAAGTTGCCCCTTATAATGTGGTGCATCTTATGTTTGGAAAACGTTTTTAAATACAGGTAACATCCGACTTACGACCAACTCAATTTACGACCACCCATACTTACGACCACGACCTCCAGACCCTATTTTTTTAAATTTAAATTCTACGCCTTGCACCCCAACGCGCCAGCAGGCCGGCAACGTGTACGACAACTTTGGCCAACCAGCCAGCATCTCACTCTCGCACAGCAATCGACCGCGTGATGGCACCAGAGGGGGGAGTTTGTGAGTCATTTAGCCTCAGTCTCCATTTTGAATGGATTTCGACTTGGGACCGTTTAGTCAGAACGGAACTCGGTCGTAAGTCGAATGTTACCTGTATTTCATTTAAAAAAATGAAGGTGCGTTTTATAATCCAATGCTCTTCTATTTCTTTTAGATACTTTTGAAAACTTTTGAAAATACACAATTCATTGGGGTGCGTCTTATACTCCGGTGCACCTTATATACGCAAAATACGGTATGTCATTTGTTGAAGGTGCGCTTTATATTCCAGAAAGTACGATACTTTAAACTACTCACAATTTGACCTCTGTAGAGACCCCTGAGAGTATCGGATTATAAGGCGCACTTACAATCAATGACATACCGTATTTTCTGGTGTATAAGGCGCACTGGTGTATAAAGCGCACCTCCAATGAATGGCGTATTTTCAAACTTCTTCCATATATAAGGCGCAACGGACTATAAATCGCACCTTCAACGAATGATCTTTTTTCCCATTATAATCTATAAATATATGTTTCCCAAATATAAGGCATAATGGGTTATAAGGCGCTATAGTAGAGACTGGGGTTACGCACAACTGCCTCTACAGTTGGTGGCTGCTGACGGTAGTTGTGAGACCTGTTATGGCTCAATATTACTTCACATATAAGGCGCACCTGCGTATAAGGCACACAGTCATCATTTGAAGACAATCAAGGCTTTTGGGTGCGCCTTATACACTGGAAAATACGGTACTTTAAACTACTTACAATGTGACCTGCTTAGACCCCGAAGAGTATTGGATTATAAAGCGCACCTTCAATGAATGCATTTGAAAGCTTTTTCCAAATATAATGTGCACTGGATTATGAGGCGCATGGTCAGCTTTTGAAAAAATTGAAAGCTTTTAGAGACAAACACAATCATTCCAAGGGACAATTTACCGTTATCATATATATTTTGGAAATGTGGGAAGAAACTGGATTTCCCTTAGAAAACCCACGCAGGCACAAGTAGGACATGTCATCTCCACTCTGGAAGGCCAGACAGAGTCCTGATTTGAACCCTTGACCTCTGCATTGTGACACACATGCTCACCAGTTTCCCCACGAAAACTCACCTAGCTGCTGTTTTGTATATTCCATGACACTGCACTGCCCCTCGCTGGTCATTTCGAGTAATATGCGAGGACCCTGCCACGTTTGGGGTTCAAGGAGATGGACGCGCCCGCACGCTGACGGGCTTCTGAGTCAGTCTTTCTTAGACAGACTTTCTATTTGAAACGCAATGCTCCTGACTACTTGTGGCACGTGATCAGGAATTGAGTCATTTAATCCCCCGCCCTCCTGTGTCAGTTACCAGAGGTTACTGCAGACCATTGGCGTTCTCGAGGCCCAGCGCACGCAGGCCATTCTGGACTTGGAGACGTTGGCTCGGCACCAAAGGGAGGCCCTGGCTGACCCCATCAGCTTTGTGGAACAGCTGCAGAAGAGGGTAACCTAAATATATTGCTTGTTGTTGTTGTTAAAATAACCCACAGGTGAGGTTCAAAATAGGGCCGTTTATTGATTAATGTGTGTTATTTGCCTCAGTGTCGTATTTGTTTGCTCATTCATTTATTTATTTATAAGATTGTCAGAGATGTTTGTTCGGACACACGAAGATTGTCTTATACTGCCTGCAGGGGGAGCAGTTTTCATGAAGCCACTTCGTGTGCGCTTTTTTGACTGACGCCCAACCTCTGCGGCCCTCTGCCAAGCTATTTGTTGAGAGTATATGCACATTTAAGTGATACATTAGCAAAACATAGTCTTCCTGGTTTGAATACCACGCCCCTTAACGTCCCAGGGTACAAGCACCAACATCCATAAACCAACAGAATGTAGACATTTTAAGGGGTTGTCTTTCCACGAACTCATAGATTTGTATCCTGGCTAATGAGCTCTTCCTTAAGAAGGAGTTTACAAAGTCGTAAATTAGTCCATGGCGAGAGTTCTTACCCGTGGATGACAGTTTAACAGGCTGTGTTTGTTTACCTCAGATTGACCCCTGATTTTTTGTGCTTCCATTGTGTATTGTAGTAATAATAATAATAATAAATAATACATTTCATTTGTAAGCGCCTTTCAAAACTCTCAAGGTGACTTTACAGTCATTGGATCAGTTTTTCTCTGGGTGAGCAGCGGCAGCCACACGCACCAGCGTTCACTCAACCAGGAATAACTCAAATAGAAAGCTAGCTAGCCATTAGATAGCTAATAGATAGCTAGCCAGCCAATAGATAGCCAACAGATAGCCATCCAGCTGAAGAGATAGCTAACAGATTAGACAGACAGCCAATAGATAGCCAGCCAACAAGCCAGCCAACAGATATGTAATGTATGTAATATGTGATAGCTAGCCACCTGGATAGATAGCTAATAGATAGCCAGCCATTAGCCTGCTAGCCAGCTGGATAGTTAGCCAGATAGCGAACTAGATAGCTAATAGATACCCAATAGATAGCCAACCAGCTAATGTAAGCCGAATCTGCAGAAACAAAATGTTTCAATCTAATAAATTCAAATTTTTTTGGTCAGAGACATTCATTTGCTGCTAGTGTTTATAAAAAAACGAAACATAAAAAAAATCCGTAATCAAATTCTGAGCCTTAGAGTGTCCACGTTCCATTTACAAATTGATAGTCACACGTGTTCGGCCAACTAAGCTTACTACAGCATGAAACCATGATAACTCCTATTCTGTCTAGTCTCTATCAAAAATCCAGTTCAGTTTAAAAAATATCCGCTCTTCCAACTCGTGTCATGGCTATTTTGGGATGTACGGTGTAACTCTATGACATCAAGCGGACGAGTCATGCCTCTGCAGTATTGAACAGTCTACCGGTAATTTGATGATGGGTCATTTTTACATCCATCGATATTTATATTGTCCAACTTCACTGCGGTTGTACGTGAGCTTTGGTGTGGCGAGTAAATGAACTGTGGGGGAAGTGTGTCCCCCATGTGCTGTCTTTCAAATTATTTTGACACAGTTTCTAATCTGCAAATGTTTTTGTCTGTTATTTCTGTCGAAATAGATGCAAATAAATGCATGAACAAAAATGCATGCTGGGAAAAAAAAACATTTCAAAGCTTGTTTGGTCACAAGGGAAACCATGCAAATGGCAGAAGGGCACAACAACATGAATAATATTTTAATTTTTTCGAATTGAGTTTTTCCTTTTTTAATTTTTTCTTCAACTAAAATAGTGGCTGATTTTCTTCTCAAGGTGAATCTGGGGCTTCCATGCCCCCAGCGTGTTGTTCAGCTCCCAAACGTGGCGTGGGACCAGTATACATCCGGTCTCGGGGATTTCCAGAGGGAGCTCTGCGACAAGAAACGGAAAACCAGGCGGCTTAAGCTCTTGTTTGACAAAGGTGGGGGTGACGTGGACAAAATGGCCGCCATTTCTTGTGAGTCAAATTTGTATTTTATTCATGATTTCTTAACTCCATGTTCAGGTTTGCCTGTCCGACCCAAAAGTCCCTCCGAGCCCAAAAAGGAGTGTGAAACCTCTACCATGTATTCCTCACTGCCCACAAGTGACGCCCCAGAGAACGGCAGGCAGGCGCAGGTACCAGATGTTAACATTCTACTTGCCCGTGCTTTGGTTCCGCTTCTCCACATGCTGGTTCCTGCTTACTGCTTCATTGCTGATGCGTCTCCGCCGTTTGGCTTCCTGCTAACAGTTGCTTTGCGTCTACAGATCATCCGGGGTAGGCTTTGTCACTCCAGCAAGCCGGACACTTTTAACCAGCTGTGGACGGCAGAGGAGCAGGCAAGAAAAAAAAAAACGTGTCAAAATGCAGAAGATAAATACAGTGCTACCTTGGCTTACGAACTTAATTGGTTCCCAGAGTGTGTAAGGCGAAAAGTGTGTATCCCAGAAATTAATTTCCCAAAGGAAACCATTAAAATGAGAATAATCCGTTCCCAGGTCCCCATAAAACGTAATTTTCTACTTTCTAATTTTCTAAACCTTGAAACTACACAAAATATACTTTCTTTTATGTATAATAAATGTGCTATGGTATTATAATTAAATAAATAAACTGTACTGTATGATAAAGTCGTTTTATTTACCTTTGTGATGGTCGTTGATGGCTTGATAGAATGGAGTAGCCGGTTCCATCAGCATTAAACACTTGATGAGGAACGTAGCCTTCTTCTTTCACCATCTTGAGGTATGGAATGATCCCTTGTAGGTGCTTTCTCTATGATAATTTTATCTAGTTCCTCATCAAGTGTGTTCTGTTTAGCTGGGTAGGTAGCTTTTTGCATCAAGTGTACAGATGGCTTGTGCGGATTGTTTGTGGAGCCTGATTAATGGGAATTTTAACCTTGCAGTCTCCGCTCTGCCTTTGAATTATCAAAGTTGAAACTCTCTCACTGTTGTCTGCCTATCTCTTTAATGTTTAAACCACCTCCCCTCACTACTGCATTCTTGACCAATCACGTGGCTTTAATCGAAGACTGGGGGCAGGGAATAGAGGACAAAAAAGTCGGCAGCCATTTTCTTTTTGGAGAACAACTTCACTCTCTCTCTGTCGGTAACCCCCACCCCCTCACTGCTGCGTTCTTGACCAATCACGTGCCTTTAACCGACGACTGGTGGCAGGGAATGGACCAAAACATTTTCGTGTTAGGAGAACAGGCTCGTTCGCGAACGACACATCATTCATTGTGGCAGCTCAGTGTGTATCCCGAAAAATAGTTCGTATGCCAAGGTAAATTTTTCATAAATTTAACGTTCGTAAACTGAAAAGTTTGTAAGCCAAGGTGTTCGTAAAAAGAGGTATCACTGTACCCTGGTGTGTCAGACCTTTTGTTTGTTTGGATCTATTAGAAGAAACTGGAACAACTCCTTCTCAAGTTCCCTCCAGAGGAGGTGGAGTCCAAAAGGTGGCAGAAGATCGCAGACGAGTTGGGCAACAGGACGGCCAAACAGGTGATATATTCACAAATGGTTGGACCTATTCCGACCATTGTGCGCAATATATAATTTGCAAGCCAAGAAAAAAATATTTAGCAATGATTTTTTTTTTAGTCACGTCTACACATTTTACTTTACATTTTCCGCCAATAAGATTAAGATAAGATAAGAATAAGATTTTCTTTTGCTTCTGAAGCATATTTTGAGCTTCTGTTGTCAATTTCCCGTGATTTCCCGTGTTCTACCGGAAACAAATTCCTTGTGTGTTCTACATACTTGGCAATAAAGCTGATTCTGATTCTGATTCTGACATGGTCGCAGGTTGCCAGTAGGGTCCAGAAATACTTCATCAAACTGACAAAAGCTGGAATCCCCGTGCCCGGAAGAACGCCCAACCTGTATATGTACACTAAGAAGGTACCGAACCGCCTTGAAACCCCCCCCCCCCTCTCCAACACAAAATAGTTCATATTTTCTATTTGTTGATCAAGGCCAGCAGCAAGAGGCAGCACCACCTCAACAAACACCTTTCCCGACCATCCACCTTCCTCACCTCTTATGAGCCTCCCGTGTTTATGGATGATGACGACGAGGATGATGACGAGCGGGTGGCGTACTACGGCGCCATGCACGACCCCGCCGCCGATGACTCGGTCGGTTTGCGCGTATCTCGTGAGGCATCACAAAGGCTAGCGGAAGGGTATCAATTAGTCAAATTGGGCAAGGTTATCACGAGATGATAATAATAATAATAATAATAATAATAATAATAATAATAATGATGATGATGATTATAATGGTGATTATAATAATGGTAATAATAATATAACTAATAATATAATTGTAATATTTTAATTTTGTATTTTATTAAATTTTTAAATTTTTAAATTTTTAAATTTTTAAATTTTATTGTGATGGGGTGGCTTCCCAGGACGACGATGTCATCCCTGTTGAGCTGCGTAACCTTCCCGAGTACAAAGAGCTGGTGTGTTTGAAGCGTCTGAAGAAACAGAAGCTTCAGGAGCTCCGCGAAGACAAAGCCGGCGTGCGACACCCGGGTTACAAGGTGATGCGCATGACCTCGATACCGGCAATCCCACTTTAAATGCATCTCACAATCATTCAACGTCCGTATGTGTGTGCAGTGCGACATGTGTGGCATCGACCCGATCCAGGGTGTGCGCTGGCACTGTCTCGATTGTCCGCAGGATAGCGCCGTGGATTTCTGCACCAACTGTTCAGACTGGTCAGTCACGAGACACGATTACACTATTCAATTAAACTATTCCTCGGAAAGACATCTCACTTTGAATCCTAAAATGAGTCCCGGATTTTCCGGCCTATAAGGCGCACCGGGGTATAAGGCGCACCTCCAATGAATGGTGTATTTTCAAACATTTTCCATACATAAGGCGCACCGGACTATAAGGCGCACCTTCAATGAATCAAAAAAGAGCTTTCCAAATATAAGATAAAAATAGATACGTTTTCCAAATATAAGGCACATGACATTATAATGCGCTGGGTATATGCACTACTTTTTCTAGACGGGGAAATTGAGTCGGTGGCTGCTGACATGAGCGGCTCAGTACTGTATTACTTCACATACATATAAGGCGCACATGCATATAAGGCACAGGGTCATCTTTTGAAGAAAATCAAGGCTTTTGGGTGCGCCTTATACAGTGATACCTTGGCTTACGGACTTAATTGGAGACAAGAGTGTTTAAGGTGAAAAGTGTGTATCCCAAAAATTAATTTCCCATAGGAAACCATTAAAATGAGAATAATCCGTTCCCAGGTCCCCATAAAACCTGATTTTCTAATTTCTAATTTTCTAAGCCTTAAAACGACACAAAATATACTTTATGTACTGTATAATAAATATGCTATGGTATTATAATTAAAGAAGTAAACTGTACTGTATAATAAAGTAATTTTATTTACCTTTGTGATGGTCGATGGCTTGATGGAATGTAGTGGCCGGTTTCATCAGCATTAAACACTTGATGAGGAACGTAGCCTTCTTCTTTCACCATCTTGAGGAATGATCCCATGTAGGTGCTTTCTCTGTGATAATTTTATCTAGTTCCTCATCAATTGTGTTCTGTTTAGCTGGGTTGATAGCTTTTTGCATCAAGTGTATATATGGCTCGTGCGGGTTGTTTGTGGAGCCTGATTGATGGGAATTTTAATCTTTGGCAGAATCTTTGTTTCTACCAAATTTATCGGTTTACAAAAATCTTGATACACATAATAATAATAACAATAATAATAATCCTATATTTTATTTTCGAGCGCCTTTCAAAGCTCTCAGACACTTTACAGTCACATTAATACTGCACGTGTTTTACTTGGACAATTACCAGCTGCTATCGGAGATGTGCAATTTCACTTTCCTCTCGTATCCCTCTTACTTTCCATTTTCTTTACCGTGGGATAGCTTGTTGAAGACAGAGACCCACAAGCCCAACCACCACTTGGACCCCATTTACCAGCCCGAATCTTTACTGGACAGCGATTACCGTCTGCTGCAGAGCACCAGCTACAACTATCTGGACCCCAACTACTTCCCGGCCAACAGATGACAGACGAGCGACAGGCGCCCGTAGCTCCACCACCACACGTTCGTTTTCTGTCTCGTTCTCTCCCCTCTCTCCAGTGTGCTTGGCTGAATTATCACCCCGCCATGTCGGAATGCCACCGGATGTGTCAGGGGGGGGCGAACAGAACAGCGTCGCCGCAGCCGATGGGATGGCTGTCGCTCTCGGCCACCACCTCAGCAAGGTTAAATCAATTTAAAAGAAAAAAACAAATGAAGGCAACATTCCCATGTGTCAAGAGTGCCACTGTGTCGCACCGCTGCATTTCAAATGCAGACACCGTGTTTCTTTTCTCCCTCCCATCTTCTCTCACCCATCAGTGTTTGCCGCCATGGATCACGTGAAGTGTTTATGGAGACAAGTAGTTTGCCGCTAGTTGTTGTGTGTGTGCCATTTAAAACAAAACAAACGAGAAAAAAGTTTTGTCGGTCATCTTTCAGTTCAAGTCCATGGGAAAAGATTGTATTTTTATTAATCTATTTAAAAAAAAAATAAAAGATTTGAGGTGGTGCTTGGTGCCTCCACTTTTATACACAGACACTCGCGCACACACAGACATTGCCTATAGATCTTGTTTGTGAAGACTAGACACCATTCTCACCTCTCAGTCCCCCCAACCCCTGCTTCAATATCTGTGTATAACAAGTCTGTTCTTATGTTTAAAAAAAATCTAGAGAAGCGTGGAAATAAAAAGTATGTGATAATAATTTCTTCATTCATTCTTATTGACAGTTGATTTTATTTTGGTAATTAGATACTGTGTAACCTCCAAAGTGGAGGGAATCTCAGGGGATATCTGCAATGGGTGAGTACCATACTTTTACTTTTATTGTGTTTTACTTTCATGAACACAGAGTCCCTGAGCCAAGTCATAGTGGTTTTATTTTTGTAGGCTGCTCATAATGTTGTAAATCTGCCGACACAAGCTACATTATGTAAAAAAAAATACATTCATTTGAAGGAACCTTTTGACATGAAATGAATAGTGGCGTTTTGAAATCAGAAAAATGTTAAATTTCATCACATTTTCATTGAGTTATTTTGTTTCATGAACGTAATGACACCATTGATCAACTTGATGATTTTAAGAAATTCCAATTCTATGCATATTGGCCTTCGCATTGAAATAACTGCTTTATTCATTTATTATTTATTATGTGACTGGAAGATAAAGCATCTTAAAGGACTTTGAAGTTCTGATGAGAGCATTCTCATCAAATGGTGAGTATAGTTTTTGCTTTTTTGAATGTCGCTGTGCCGTTGACCATTTTGTGTTTGGGAGCCTTTTATTGAGCGAGTTGCTTGTTCTGTAGCCACAAAGGGACATAAGTTTTCTTGTGCCGGTCCCAAGCCCGGATAAATACAGAGGGTTGTGTCAGGAAGGGCATCCGACGTAAACGCTTGGCCAAAACAAACACGCGGATCAAACTTCTAAAGATGGAGGACACTGATTTGCTGTGGCCACCCCTTGAAGGGAAAAGGAGATTAATTTTTCAGTACAAAATACCTACAATTCTTCCAATTGCTTTTTTTTACAGGATATAAAATCTTTCATGTTTCTCTTTTTGACCGAGAGAGGACGCTGTTGTATCACACAAATGAAAAATGTCCAATGGTCAAAGTACACAACTTTATTGAAACATAAATAGCAGACACACATAACCAACCTTGCAAATGTACAAAGAGTTCTGTTATTTTTTTTGTCCTTACCTGCTCCTTATTGACAGTGAATGCATGCTTTTTGTTAACCATACAAAATATGATGATGTTATGCGTGACGGGATCAGTATGTGTTCTGCCCTGGTGCCCTTATAGCGTATTTTCCAACTCGGTAGTACAGGCAAAACTCCGCCCACTTAAAAAACAATTCATGGTTCATAGGGAGAATCATAAATTCACGTGACAATCGGGCATGTGTGCGTTTACGTGTGTGTATTGGTTAACAAGTCAAATACCGGTGGAGGATTCCATCACCTGGCAGATTTGAGCGAACACTTGGTCAGGTGACCTCTCGGCATCAATCTACAAAATAAAACATCATATCATAAGTCACTTAGTGATATTATCTTAATTATGATAATACATTTAATTTGTAAGCGCCTTTCAAAACTCAAGGACACTTTACAGTCACGTGATAAGTTTTACTGCGGATGAACAGTGGTAGCCGGACGAGCCAGCGTTCACTCAACCCGGAAGTAACAAAGTAAAACAAAAAAATATATATAATATGACAAAACAAATACAGAGAGTCATTCATTCTTCAGCACTTTCTATACCCCCTTTGTGACATGAAGCAGTTCTAGATAAAAGAGGAGAGGATCAAAGTGTCCTTTTCAGCAGTGGATCAGGGACACGTACCTGTCAATTTATACGTTTCCCCGTATTTTGTCCTTTTTATCATTTCAAATTTACGGCCTACTACAACTTTTATAAGGGGAAAAAATTAAAACAAATTGTGAACCGATCTGACGAAGATCATTTTACCTCAAATCCACTTCGTCTCAACTGCTGGTAGCCAACGACGATGCTACCGCCGATCGCTACTATTGATAACCAGCAAAAGTAATCCTCAATCGTATATTTTTTTTATCCGTGCGTACGGTGAGATTGATAAAAGTATGACTTGCGGATGCGCGGTAAACTGTTTTGATTTCCACTTGTGTTTGCGTTTTTTATCATTACAAATACGTAATGTACGGCATACTACAACTTTTATACGGGCATTTATAAGGGCAGCTATTAGCCAAGGTTGATAGGTACGCGCCATCGCTCACTCAACCCGGAAGTAACAGACACACCACCACAACACACACACACACGCAACTACATTTAAAATATGTATCTTAGTCTGCTTTTTAACTACCACAAAAACATGGCATTTCAAATGGGGTGTGTAGACTTTTTTTAATACCACATGGACACATTTGCCCAACCATTGTCTATGTCAAAATGTGTGATAATTCCACGACCCACTAACCGTGTGCAATAGCTTCTTTCCGTCGTAGTGTTCCACCACTGGCTCAACGTCAGCCAAGAAGCTGTCGGCCCTCCAGCAGGGGGCGCCATCTTTATCCGGAGTTGATACCACCGTCGAAGTGGAACTGCGGCGCCTCTGCAGACGACTGGTGAGGGTTTGCGTCGAGCAGTTGAGCAGAAGCACCGCGTTCGGATCACCCATCTGAAACACACACGCTTATGTTAACTTCCTGTTAACCATTTAACCACAGAAGAAGACAGGTGACTCAAATCCACCTTGGCCTCGTACAACTGAGCCTGTTTCAGGTCTACAGGGAAGCCGCAGACCACCACGCCCCTTGCCTGCCGTCGAGATGCCGCCGCCGCCACAGTCTCGCAAAGCACATCCATGGTAACGTCCTGAGTGACGCACGAACACGCATGTCAGCCTATCATATTCGTTGTCGGTCCTGTACTAAAAAACAGTCACTGTTTTATTTTGAGCTATCCAATTCTTGGTTTGCCCTTCAATTTACTTCAACTAAACAACTTATAACCTTGCATGTTCATTT